>NW_007245722.1:328908-342330 GCF_000164805.1 Carlito syrichta
GCGGAAGGATTCCCAGAGCCCAGCAGGTCGAGGCTGCGGTGGCCAGGAGTGGCCACTGCACTCCAGTCTGGGTGACAGAGTGAGACTCCAACTCAAAAAAAAAAAAAAAAAAAAAAAATATATATATATATATATATATATATATATATATGTTTCTGAAGCCCAGAGAAGCCAAGGAAGTATCCTTGCCAGCCCTCCTCTGTCTCCTTCTCCTTACCCATCTTCTTACCCACTCACACCCACATGCTTCCTCAGCAGGTTCACATGACTCCCAGCGTGACATGACACTGCCATCACACGGCAAAAAGAGGCAAGTGCCACCAGATGCGCTGCCCCAGCAGAACCAGACTGTTTCCTTGCACAGTCAGACCCATGGGAGCAAGAGAAGAGTGAGGCCTATGAAGCAGAAGGGATGGACAACAGCACAGATACTTAGGACACAAATTCCACCTGCAAAGTATCTTTTAAAACAAATCACAGCAAATATAAGAAACTATCACACTGCAAATCAGATGAGCAATTATGTTCCAAATGTGATGGGTTTATTTTATTTTGCTCTGATGCAAAACCAAAGATTTCACTACAGCACAGAGACCAATATATTAAAACGTCATGGAAAAGTGGGGTGGGACATGCAGAACGTGATGTACAAACTGGAGGGTCAGGTCTCTCCTGGAACATGACACTACACTGTCGCTGAGGAACACATTAAATTAACACTGCAGAACTGAACTGAAATGTGGCACAAACATGACAACTTCCAGGCATGCCTTCAAGCTCCTCCCTCAGGATGGACTTGCAATCTCTAGACTTCAGTGTGGGGAGGACTACAATTCTTTGGAAGAATAAAAAGTTCACACTTTTGAAATTTCACAGAAGAATTTTAAGGCCAAAACAGAGTGGGTTCATTTCTCTTCACTTCCAGGAACACATCCGATGCTTTACTCAAACCACATTAAGCTTCCAGTTCAAAACCCAACCCAACCTTGTGACCTCCTGCATTGAAGTTCTTTCCATCAATTAAAGCTGACAAGGTCAGTTTGACTCCTAGGAAGAAGAAAATACCACAATCACTTGTAGCAAGCACTGCAATCAGATCTGAATTTTTACAAGGATTTTTACAGAGTCAATTTTCACAGAGTCAATTACAGCTGGGAATAAGAGTTATAAGCAAACAGCTATTACTAAATCAGCACATGGTTATCCATAATCACCTGATCTGTGGCCGGGCTCAGTGGCTCAGCCTGTAATCCCAGCACTTTGGGAGGCCGAGGTGAGCGGACTGCCTGAGCCCGCAGGTTCGAGACCCGCCTGGGCAACTTGGCAAGACCTCATCTCTACAATAAATAAAAAAATCAGCCGGGCGTGGTAGCGCATGCCTCTAATTCCGGCTACTTGGAAGGCTGAGGTGGAAGGATCGCCGGAGCCCAGCAGGTGAGGCTACGGTGGCCGGGAGCAGCCACTGCACTCCAGTCTGGGTGACAGAGTGAGACTCCAACTCAAAAAAAAAAAAACCTGATCTGTGATGAGTAAAGCATGATCATGGCAAACGGTCTTTGGAGTTCATGGTTAAGAGCAATGAGTAATTAAACTCAAAGGCCAGAACGACTAAATTAGTTAAAAATACATAAATATTTCTTAAACAAAAGTACTTGACCTGTTTTACTTTCAGTCTGAACATCAAATGTTACAAAATAGCAGGAAATCAACCTACAGTGATTATAGGTTATCTTGTAAGTTATTTTCATTATTCCTCTACTACTTTCTACTCTCTCCCTTCTGATAGCCTTTGCTTACCTGGTCGAAGGGTCTGAGTATAACCCAGTCCAATCAGGCTGGCATTATTTACTTTAGCCTAAGATTAAGAGATAGAGTAGTAACAGTTAGAAAGCAATCAATTTCATAATATATCAGTCACACAACCACTATACTTCAGGCATCAGGTTTCCAAAGCTAAAGCACCTTAGGACCAATGTAAATAGAAACATAATTCAGCCGGGCTCGGCGGGTCAACCTGTAATCCCATGCTTTAGGAGGCTGAGGTGAGTGGATTGCCTGAACCCACGGGTTCGAGACCTGCCTGGGTAACTTGGCGAGACCTCATCTCTACAATTAAAAAAAAAAAAAAATTAGCCAGGCGTGGTAGCACACGCCTGTAGTTCCAGCTACTTGGAAGGCTGAGGCAGAAGGATTGCCAGAGCCCAGCAGGTCGAGGCTCTGCACTCCAGTCTGGGTGACAGAGCGAGACTCCAACTCAAAAAAAAAAAGAAAAAAGAAACATAAATCTTTTAAGAAAGTCAACAGGACTGGTGGGGTGGTGGGGACCTTGAGAATGCATGCTTCAAGGCCTCAAGCAATTTTTACAAAACACTGTGCAGCTAAACACCACAGCGTACTGAACTCTGGGATGTCAGTTGAAAACTTCTTACAGTGGTTACAGCATGAACTCTGGTGACAGAAAAACAGATCTACTGCCACTTACTGTGTGACCTTTTTAAGGTTCAGTTTTCTCATCTGCAAAACAGGGATGAAAATAACACCACTTACCCCATGGGGTAGTTTGAGGATTAAAGAAGATAATACAAAGCCCTTAGCAGTATCTGGAATTTAAGTGTTCAATTAGTATTATTATTAATAAGAATTACTAATATCAACAGAATAGTCACCTAATCCGAAGAATTCACAGATGAGAAAACTCTAAGACCAAAGAGGTAAGATGACTTGAAAAGGTCAGACAACAGCCAAATAAGAAGAACTAGGACTAGAACTCCCATTTCCTGTTCAGGCATAATACTCACTACACAATAAGCTGGCACATTAAAGTTAATGAAGAACAAGAAAATTGCAAGCCTATCACAACATTCATTTACAACTTGGACGAAAACGCTAGCAGATCCAATCTAGCAGCACATTCTTACAGATAGAGAAGTTCTACAATCCAACTTGTATTTAGCAGCAATGCCAAAACGGGTGTTGTTACTGCCAGCTGTCCAAGCAAGGTTTATTGACGTTTCAATCTTCTCATTAACCTTCTGGTAGATAGAACCTCCAAATTCAGTGCCATCATTCCTGTTTTCATAGATAACAAAAAGTCACAGATATCCAGTTTGTACCACTGTAATGGAAACAAATCTTAAGACTATCTAAACAAGGATCTCATTTTGCATCTACAGATTTCAGCAAATTTCTAGCATCAATGACTCCAGCACAAAACAAGGAACTAAATACAGTTATATGACTTATAACTGCTTAATTAAAATGCAGAAATGAGCCGGGTTCGGTGGCTCAGCCTGTAATCCTGCGCCTTTGGGAGGCTGAGGTGAGTGGATTGCCTGAGCCCACGGGTTCGAGACCCGACTGGGCAACGAGACCTCATCTCTACAATAAATCAAAAAACCAGCCGGGTGTGGTAGCGCATGCCTGTAATTCCGGCTACTTGGAAGGCTGAGGCGGAAGGATCACTGGAGCCCAACAGGTTGAGGCTGCGGTGGCCGGGAGCGGCCACTGCACTCCAGTCTGTGCGACAGAGTGAGACTCCAACTCAAAAAAAAAAAAAAAAAAATGCAGAAACGCTTGATTCATATACTTGGCTCCTCCATATGATGTGAATTTCTTAGACATAGTTCAATTATGTACAAAGGTAGACATCTCAGGTAAATATAATCTATAGGTCTCTTTGGATGTTAATAGAACTTAGAAATTTCAAAGTAAAGTTAAATAAAGATTCTACCAAAAGAAATATATAGGTAGAAATAAAGAAATAAAACTATTTCTGGATTTCACTTAAAACACAATCCTAGAGATACAAAGCACCCTTTATACAATACCCAGGGTACATTGCTCCAGAGAAGTACCTAAATTATTGCTAAAAGAATCCCAAAGGTTAGTCCTTGTATTTTCATGGTTTTCCTGATAATACTGTTTCATCAGTTTCAATAACTCTGTCTATATCACTGCTTGATTTTGTTTTAGCTATTGTAACATAATGAGAATATCTAGCAGAGAACAATCCGCAACACTTCAAAAACAGTTTGCCCTTTGCTTTTTCTTCTGGTCTAGTAGTAATGTCCAATAGGCTAAGACATAAATAAAATTCAATTTGAAAGTTCAGATTCATTCAGCCAACAGGGTACAGCCTCTATAGCTGAATCTCAAGACTGCCCTGTGGACTCCTGTTACTTCTGAATGCAACAGGAGTAGCTGGGTTCCAACTGAGATACCTAAGACCGCCACAAAATTACTGGGGATACTCCAGGATGCCCAAATCAATTTGGTAGTTGTTCTTGGTGATCCAAAAGGACTTGATTCCAAATACCACCAGGATGAGAGAGCACCAGAGGAAAAAGGAACATCTCCAAGGGCCCATGCACCAGGAAGTAAAGCATGATCTGGATTCTCTCCATCCCAGTGGTTCTTCTACAGATTCTGGAGCTTCCTGAAGATTGGGGTGAAGGCAGAAAGGCCAGTGACTACCAGCAGCACAGTGCTGCACTGCATGTACCAGCCTCCTGGCATGGTTTTGTTGACCATGAAAACAGCACAGCAAGCTTGGGTGTTCACCGGGTGGAGTAAACAAAAGTACCATCACTGCTAACCACCTCAACATACCAATGGCTACCATCTTTTTGACCAATTGCACTGATACGAAGAAAGAATAAATTATAAACACTCACACATGAGTGTGCAGCTGGAAGTCTGCAGCCTTGTAACCCAGGGCGAAATTACTCTGTGACAGTTTGGATTTGGCTGTATCAAAACTCATCTGATAGCCAGCAAGCCACCCTTCTAAGGCCAACACAGCCCAGCCATAGATGGTTGGCCCAGAAAAATCTATATCAACATTACTGCCAAGACTGAAACAATCCCGTTTATAAGAGGCCTTCAATTTCCCACTCTTCTTTCTGTAAAAAAATAGAAAAACAATGAAAACAACATGATTGTTTACTACTGTCCAAGAATTTGTAGAGTAAAATAAAATCTTTCCCCCACTGCAATATTACTTTGGTAGATGACATACATACAGTAAAACTGCTATAAATGACTTGATTCTACAAATACAATTTTGTTAGGGTTATAAATGTATACACTATTATCTATTCCTCATTATAAGTTCAAATGATAGGATACTTCATGAGTAATTTCATAAAAGCATGAACAAAAGCATAAGGAATAAGATATTTCAGTGCTAAATTAATAACCTAAAGATTTACACAGACATATGAGAAAACAAATCTCTTTAAAAATGTTTTCAAATGCCAAATGCCACAAAAAATAACACCTGACACACATTATTAACCTATCATAAAGAGAAGTATACTTTTCAGAAGGACAAAATTGAAAACACAAAATTAGTACTTAATAGTCTTTGTCCCATTCCAATCAAGCCTCTTATGAAAATATTTATGCTGAGCCGGGCTCAGTGGCTCAGCCTGTAATCCCATGCCTTTGGGAGGCTGAGGTGAGTGGACTGCCTGAACCCGCGGGTTCGAGACCCGCCTGGGCAACTTGGCGAGACCTCATCTCTACAATAAATCAAAAAATTAGCCGGGCGTGGTAGCGTGCGCCTGTAGTTCCAGCTACTTGGAAGGCTGAGGCGGAAGGATCGCTGGAGCCCAGCAGGTCAAACCTGCAGTGACCGGGAACGGCCACTGCACTCCAGTCTGGGCGACAGAGTGAGACTCCAACTCAAAAAAGAAAAGAAAATATTTATGCTGAAGATAACTAAAGCATACAGCAGGAAGAACACACCTGCTGTTACAGCTGAGATGAAATGTCACTTTGCATTTATCTAGCACTTATATCTTTCAGATAACAAGGACCTGTGTTAAGCAGACAGAAAATGACACAATTCTCATTTTTCACATAAGGAAACTGAGGCCAAGAGGCTGGGGGACCTGCAGAGGCTAAGAAATCAAGTCAGCAGCAGAACTACTCATTAAGTGCTCTAGAGCCAGGAGATTACCCTCTTAAGGAATTAACTTTCTCAACAGAATATCATGTCCATCAATCTTTAGAACAGTTTAAAATACATCTATGGTTTCAAGATCCTACTGGCTTCTAAACTTTTTCTACTATGTGCCTCTTTGGAACAGATTTATAAATTTATGTTCATCTATTCAATTTTCCAATCAAGGTTTTACCCTGCCTTTGGGGGTGGGTGTCATCTTCCTTTGTCTTTACTACATATGCAAGGTCTCCAGCATTCCTAACAGTAGCCTCCCAAGGTCTTCCTGCCTCTAAACTTTGCACTGAATCTTCCTGTTCTAAAGCTCTCTACCCCTTCAGGCTCCAAAAACATTCCAGAAAATAGGGTTTAAATAATTACCCTGTGTTTGGTACAAATATGGTATCGAGAGTCAGTTTCAACCCTTCAGCCAACTGAAAAACAAAGATTTAAAATTAACATTAGTAATTTTCAACTCTTTATCTGATTCAAGAAAACAATTCTAAAGTTTCCTCTAACTTGCTCTTTAACAAAAAAAGGAAGTCATTAAAAAGAGTCAATAAATTACCTCCTCCCTCTCCTGTGCCCTCACTCCTCTCCCTCACCCAGCCTTCATCATGACTCTCACACCAAATCATGGGTAATTCCTATTTCAGCAAATAGCATACATTGCAGTTTAAAACCAACAGAATTCCAATACAATAATATAATTTTGATATTCTCCTGAAATTATGAGAATGAGATAACCTAACACTTAACAAGCTGACCTAAGTATACAAGTGTATTAGCTATATATGGTAATGTACACATAGACATACTTTAAAAAAATAGTGCCCTGACAAATATCTCCTAACAGATTTTCTCCTTGAAAACATTAGAGAATTTTAGAAACATTTTCTGTCCAGGCAATTTTGCAATAATTACAAAACTAAACTAAATTACTCCAAGTAATTTGTTCTACTGAGGAGAGGCTCTGCATAAAAAAGAACTGGTTAGAACAAAGATGTAAGGCAATAAAGAACTCACAAATAAAGCCTTATTTTCTGGAAACATAAGGCCACATCAAAAAGGCCAAATTAGAGAAAAGTCATGGCTATTAGGCTGTAAGATCTCAGTCAGATTCTATTTGGGACTTGTTCATCATTCAATCTGCAAGGTAAGCTGAACCTACAAATAACTTCTAGTGCTTTCTCCTACCTTATTCTCCAAAGAGATCTCTGTCCCAAGAGTATTGTCTGTGTTCCATTTTTGGGTGAAGGTAAGTCCATAGTTGCAGACCTTATATTTGGTCTCTAGGTTGCCTGATGCTTTCCCTGTATCAGTGTAAGCATGACCAGAAGTAGAAAATTCCTGGTAAGCAAGAAAAAATAATTACTTTAAAATTAGCTCATCAAATAGAAAATATTCATTTCACACAGCAGTGCTCAGTGCACCAGACACCAATATAGTTACCATAGCCCTACTCTACAGAACAGATTTCCTGCTTTTCCTCTGTCTTTCCAGTCTCTAAATATTTCAACCAGGTTTAGATGTTTCCATTATTCAACCTCCCTTACTGCTATTTCTTGTCCCATATTCTCTCTTACTAAATGAGAATCTTAAATTATTTCCTTTAAGAGAAATGCCTGCTGTAATCCCAGCACTTTGGGAAGCCAAGGTGAGAGGATAGCCTGAGCTCAGTTGTTCGAGACCAGCATGGACAGAGACCTTGTCTCTACAATAAATAAAAAAATAAGCCGGGCATGGTGGTACATGCCTATAATTCCAGCTACTTGGAAGGCTGAGGTGGAAGGACTGCCTGAGCCCAGCAGATCAAGGCTGCGGTGTCTGTGAGTGTGCCACTGCATTCCAGCCTGGGTGACAGAGTGAGACGCCAACTCAAATAAATAAATAAATAAACACCTGTATTGAAAATAAATACCTTTAATGAAAAGACAAAAATATTGACTTGCAAACATTTTACTTTCATGACACAAAAAAGATTACTAGTTCTCTGATACACCTTCCAAACTATTAGTTAATTTAAAGGTCCTTAAAAATCCCAAAACACTACCCTCCCCCTTTTAATAGGGTAGACACTTTATTATTTCTCATAAGATATTATTTTTATTGTGGTAAAATACATTCAACATAAAATTTACCATTTAAGAATGTTTATGTGTACAGTGAAGTGGCATTAAGTACATTCGCACTGTTGTGTAAATTTTGTTTCTTTTGCCCACAGATCTGCAAAACTTTCAGCATAAACAGTTTCAATATTTGAAAGTGTCTGTTTTTCATAATAAAATGGAATGCCATAATTTATCTCTCTTTCCCCCTTCTACATCCTAACTACCTTTTATTTATTTTTTGAGTTGGAGTCTCATTTTGCCACCCAGACTAGAGTGCAGTGGCACGATCAGTGGTAAGATCACGGCTCACCACAGCCTCAACCTCCTGGACTCAGGTGATCCTACCATCTCAGTCTCCTGAGTAGCTGGGACTACAGGCAGGCCACCATGTCCAGCTGATTTTTATTTTTATTTTTGTAGAGATGGTCTCGAACTCCTGGCCTCAAGTAGTCCTCCCATCTCAACCTCTCAACATCGTGGGATTACAGGCGTGAGCCACAACGCCTAACCTCTGTCTACCTTTTAAAGTGTTTTCTATCAAGGACTGACAGTAGTGGGAAACTGCTGGCGGGGGGTACTTCATATCAACAAGGGTATGTGATCTCAAACCAGACGAAGTGGGGACCAAAGGGAGACCCAAAGTCTACCTGTAAAATGACCATTTAGCTACCTAATCCTGAATTATACCCCACAGCTTTAAAATGAATTAATTAAAGTGTTTTCTATCAAATAGCTATTATGAATGACTTAAAATATATCCTTCTTCCTACGTAAGTGTCCTTTCAGTCATATGACAACAAGCAATTAGAAACAGACCTCCTTCTAGGGGAAGCAAACAGTCAACATCTGTCACTGACAATCTATGAACTGTCAAGAAAAAAACATTCTGATTGGTCCTGTTTTTAAGGAGCACTTCTGAAATACTGCCAACAGTCAGGAAATGCTGCCAACCCTGACAGTTCTATTTCACTGCCTGCAACACGAATCCTCTCTTTAACAAACACCCTGCTCCCTAACTTCAGTTATACAGGCTGATGGAACAAGTGAGAAACTATGATCTGCTTATCAACACCACACAGAAAGCTTGCAAAAAAGAATTATCATGCTTAGGGCAAGAGCTCAGTGAAAAATGATAAAATGTTAGTTATGTTTAAGAGTTTGCATAATTTTTTAAAGTGACAATTATTTCTCTTTTAGTATATCCAACTACCCAGTGTTTGTTTTTTTACATTTACTTTTCACAAACTTGGCAAGTACAGCAACTGAAAATCTTAACTTTTGGTGTTAGGAAAACATTCTGTACAAAATTAGGTGGAGGAGTAGTCTATATTTCTTCCTTGTTATCAACATTTCTTAGTTTAAAGCTCTGTCAAGACTCTAAAATACCACAGGTACAATCTCAAAGAGAAGACTAGGATTGCTCTAAGTTGAGTTCCAATTCAAAATTGAGTCTTTGTCTAATTTTATAAGGAGGTCAAACAAGCACAAAATACATTTATAACATGCATGTAACAGCTACAGCTCTACATTAAATGCTAGCAAGCAATAAAATAAACACAATGTTAGTATTCAATATGTGGCATATGACAAAAATATCAAGACACAATCTAAGAAATCTGAAACAGTGAATGATATTTATCCTAAATAGCAGAAACCAAAAGCAGTCATAAAAACAAGCACACAAACAATCTTTTTTTTCCTTACCATCTGAATATTACCACACAACAGCAGCATGAAAGGGAGACAAAATTTTAGTTGATGATTGTTGCAACACAAACCTAAAGAGCAAATTCTGGAGCCTACTCAAAATCAGTACAATTTTTCTATATTAACAGAACCATATACACAATATGCCTATCTTAATAAGGTAGGTGCATAAATATACATACATATATACACATATACACACACTTTTTTTTACACTAGGGAAATCCAGGGAAAGAAAGAGAGTGATAAATCAGGATTATAAAGAGTACAAGATGAAGTATTGTAAGAATTCCACATCTTTTGTCTAATTAAATCATTATATCCAGAAATAAAATTTACATGGGTTTGAGTGAATAAATACCAAAAAATGATGCAGTCAATGAAATCAGAGAATAAGGTAAATGAAAAATTAACCTACTTGCTGAGATTTATTGAACAAAAGTTATTAATGACGCTTTGAAAATACATCAACTGACCAGGCTCATGCCTATAATCCCAGCACTCTGGGAGGCCAAGGTGAGAGGATTGCCTGAACCCACAGGTTCAAGACCAGCCCGGGCAACTTGGTGAGACCTCATCTCTACAATAAATCAAAAAATTAGCTGGGCATGGTGGTGTGTGCCTGTAGTTTCATCTACTTGGAAGGCTGAGGTGGAAGGATCACCTGAACCCAGCAGGTCAAGGCTGTGGTGGCAGTGAACGTGCCGCTGCACTCCAGCCTGGGCAACAGAGTGAGACTCTAACTCAAAAAAAAGAAAAAAGAAAATACATTTACTTATTCTTTACTACATTCTTAAATTTCAGTAAAAAAGACTTCGTGAACATCAGTTAAAATTGGTAAAATAATCTTCTACATGCATACATGTAGAAATACATTTTATTTCTACATGCATACATGTAGAAATACATTTTGTTTCTACATTTTGTTTATACTAATCATGAAAGGACAGAGGAGTAAAACTTAATTGTTCTTGTAAAGGGGCAATAAAACTTCCATGAACCCATTAGAACAGAAGTGAAGTTTTTAGTGCCATTGTCCATATTCATGAAAATATAAAGACATGATGTAGGCCAAAAAATATATATGCTATTTCTTCTAAGAGCAAGAAGCAGTATACTCTTATTATGACAAACACAAAGTGTCTCCTCAAACATCCAACTTATCTGTGGAATCTGAAAATCCAGCTGACTGGAATCAGAGAGGAGGACAGAGCTGGAGAGAAGACATCATAGTGCCAAAAGTATGCAGATTCACATAACCAAACAATGATTTTCAAAGGTTCCTTTAGGTGAATTATACTACATATTTAAAATATATTAAATACTCACCACTCCACTACAAGACTTGGTTTTCAGATCTATCTTAACCATGCCAAACCCTAGACACACACACAAAAACACAGTAATGCACAAAATGTAATAATCATTCCAATTTGTATAACTCAGAAATAATGAAACAGTCCATAGTACCTTCCATATGGAAAATACAGAGTATTTTCATTAAATGAGAGTTCCATAAGAAACTGAATTATAACAAAGTAATTAAATATAATTTTTATGCCCCCAAATGAATTAACATACTTTTAAAATATAAGTTAAAAACAAATGAAAGGAATATATAATATTCCAAGAATCAAAATTACTAGAAAATATTATGCTGATACATATATGAGCTTAAAATATAATTAACAAACTAGTTAATAAGAAAAAAATCAAATGTGTACAGCACAGAAATTTAAAGTTTAAATTTTAAAACCTAAAAAGAAATGTCGGCCGGGCTAGATGACTCAGCCTGTAATCCTAATCCCAGCACTTCGGGAGGCTGAAGCAAGTGGATTGCCTGAGCCCTCAGGTTCAAGACCAGCCCGGGCAATTTGGTGAGATCTCATCTCTACAATAAATAAAAAATTAGCCCGGCGTGGTAGCGCATGCCTATAGTTCTGGCTACTTGGAAGGCTGAGGCAGAAGGATCACTGGAGCCCAGCAGGTTGACACTGGGGTAGCCATGAACAAGCCACTGCACTCCAGCCTGGGTGACAGAGTTAGACTCCGACTCAAAAAAAAAGAAATGTCTACTTGGGATCAGAGACTATAAATTACTCCAAAGAAGTCAAAAGTTGTGTCTTTACTTTCATAAAAACAATGCCATTCATGGAGGGGGAAAAATACCTCCTACTTTAACTGTACCCAGGGCTAGCCAAAGGAGACATAAATATACATCTATATTATTTTACATCACAGATAACTAACTATAAACATGCATGTGCATGTGGGTATATGTGTGTGTGTATTTGCTTTTCATGCTTGTACAGACTCTATCTCACAATAGCTTATGCCTGTAATCCCAGCACTTTGGGAGGCTGAAGCAGGAAGATCGCTTGAGCCCAATATTCGAGACTAGCCTGGACAACATATCAAGACCTTGTCTCTACAAAATCAAAAAATAGCAGGGCGTAGTGGTATGCACTTATAACTTATACAGTCCCAGCTACTCAGGAGGCTGAGGTGGAAGGATCACCTCAGCCCAGGAGGTCGAGGCTGTGCTGAGCTGTGACCCTGCCACTGCACTCCAGTCTGGGTGACAGTGAGACCCCAGTTCAAAAAAAAAAAAAAGACAGCATGTTAGTAGCTATCCCTTTAAATCTTATGAAGTAGATTAATGAGGACTCACCTTTACTTTACTAGCACAGTATCAGACACATAGTAGGCACTGAATACTACTAACCTTTACCCAAGTTGGAAAGTTACAATATCATACGTACCATATCCTTTGTTGAAGACATCCTTGGCAGCCTTTCCCAGGTCACAATAACTTGGCGTGTTACACATATCTTATAAAGAACAATGGGAATAAAGGAATAAAAATAACGATTTAGTATTTACTTGTCCACAATTCTTCCAATGTTTCATCCTGTGAGAAGTATAGTTTTCTCTTCCTTTGCATCACTAATGCTTATACTCATGCAATCATAGTTAAGAGATCACGTTCTGCTCCTTAAAAAAGTTTTCTACAACACTGGTGAATAAAAGGGTTTTCCCATGAGATTCACAGAAGTCATCTTTCTGATTGCATTTCAAAGAAAAGTAAGTTCTCACCAGCTGAAAAAGATGCTATATTAAACTGAATTTCTTTAAAATATATATATGTATGCAAGCCAGGTATGGAGGCTCACACCTGTAATCCCAGCACTTTGGAAGGCCGAGGTCAGAAGATTGCCTGAGTCCAGGAGTTTGAGATCACCCTGGGCAACTTGGCGAGACCTTGCCTCTACAATAAATTAAAAAAGTAACCAGGCATGGTGGCGCGTGCCTGCAGTTCCAGTTACTTGGAAGGTTGAGACAGAAGGCTCTCCCAAGCCCAGCAGGTTGAGGCTATGGCGGCTGTTAGCATGCCACTGCACTCCAGCCTGGGTGACAAAGTGAGACTTTGACTCAAAAAAATAAATACATAAAAATTATATATAACACATGCATATATAATATATACATATATATAATACATGCAAAATTTACCTTAGAAAAATCTTTTTCAGGCTGTTATGAAACCAAAGGGCTGAATAAAGCAGTAAGGTAAAATCTTAAAGGAACTGTTTAAGAATAAATGCAAACCGGGCTCGGTGGCTCAGCCTGTAATCCCAGCACTTTGGGAGGCTGAGGTGA
>NW_007245722.1:342350-343888 GCF_000164805.1 Carlito syrichta
ACCTGGAAGGCTGAGGCGGAAGGATCGCCGGAGCCCAGCAGTCGAGGCTGCAGTGGCCAGGAGCGGCCACTGCACTCCAGTCTGGGTGACAGAGTGAGACTCCAACTCAAAAAAAAAAAAAAAGGATAAATGCAATCTAAAAGGATTAAAAGTTTGCTACTCTAAAATTCAGTTCTTAAAATAAGAATTATCATACTAATTGAAGCATATTCATCCAGGATATACCCTCTCTCATAACTCTTATGAAAAAAAAAGTGCTATACTTTTACCCACTAACCAGAAATACAATAGTTCAAGACTTCAAAACCCCAAGGTGCCCTGACTTTTCATCTTGCTTACTTAGTATTCACCCAGCTTTTCTACTGGCAATATGACCCTCACAACAAATTCTCAGAAGCTATCTACACCGCTGAACACCCCATTCCTTTGCCCTCTTTGCATAACAGGAAGTCTTTTCCTGCGGCAGGTTCTTTTGTATTCCTCTTGCAGACTCAAAAGCCATGTCTAACCAATTACAGAGCTCCCTCCAGTGGTCCCATTAGTCCGACTACTATGCAGGAAAATCCAGAATACCAGCTAGCCTGATCTACACATTCAAACCAACACTTACACTTAGCCCAACTCTTAATCTCTGTCTGGGGCTGAGGACTGCTAAGCTTTGGCCTATCCCATTACACCTGAACATATACACATGATGCTCTTAAGTGGGGATTAATTTCAAATCTGTTCATTAACCTAAACCTGTCAAATATGATAGTCGTTATGATACAAAGAGGAAAGAGAATAGTATAAAAAATTATATCTAAAGAGGAAAGGGTAGCATAATGTGTTGACTCATACCATCATAAAACTTTGCTCTAAGCTACAGAGTTTCATAACTCACTTCCAGAGCAATTACTCTACAATTCAATCCCTTGTACTCAAATGGCCAACTCTAGACTGTTCAAGCATTCCCAATTCCAACTTGATATTACTACCCTTTATGATCACAACAGATGTTACTATCTGTTGAAATTTTGCCATAAGTCTGTATTTTGGAAGATAAGTATAGAAACGTAGAAGCTTTACAGTCTGGTTTTTCACACTGTCAAGACAACAGACACTCTTAAGTGTTCAGAAGCGCGCGTCTCGGGACTAACTACAATCGGTCAGCGCTCTGCTGTATTTATCAAGACCAGTAGTGCCCGATACCACGCCAAGGTCGCAGTTGGCTGGGCTGACCAGGCTCCCGGCCGGCCTCGTTCAAGCTCACGCACTCAGCCGCGAATGATCACGCAGAAACAGACAGGTCACGGCGACTTCGCGTCGCTCGGGAGTCGCACGCCTCTGGAGGGCCCTGCTCGAGGCGGCGCTGAACGCCAGCGGGAAGGAGGCGTGGACGGCGACGCGGCCTCACACCATCACCGCGGGACGGTCGGGGAGCGCCCTTTGTTCCCCCGTCCAGCCCAACGCCGCGAGGAGGCGAGGCCGCCAGACGCTGGACAACCCCGGCGAGGCGGAGGGGGTCCGGGGCTCGAGGACCCAACCGCTGGACGCCG
>NW_007245722.1:344025-354003 GCF_000164805.1 Carlito syrichta
GCGCGCGCCTTCCCCGCAACGCGCGTGCGCAGGGTCCTGCGCCGGGTCAGGGTTGGGAAACAGCCGCGCGAGCCCGCGCCGCCAACTGTCCGCACCACGGGCGCGCGTGCGCAGGAGACCCTGCGCGCAGGACTTGGGGGTGATGCGGGGCGGAAGGCAGAGCCTCGGTCCACAACAGGGCTTGTTCTCGCGAGAACGCTCAAAGGCTGCTGGGGTCTGTCGCCCCCCGAGGGCGCGGGGCGGCGCCGGCCTCTGTGCGGGGAATGCGCGTCTAGCACGTCCAGCCCCGAACCCCCAAAATGCCTTGCGGACCTTCGAGGGAGTTTCATCCCAGACTGACATTAACAGTGTCGCCGGGTCATCTCAAGAATGAGGAAGCAGGGGTGGGCGTGTGTGCAGGGCCACGCTGGTCCAGAGGGGAGGCGGTGCAGCGGGGCTTCCTGGGGAGGATGCCGGTTGTGCACGTAGAAGGAGGCGAGAGGTGGGAAGCCCTCGGGAGGTGGCTCACACCTGTCATCCCAGCACTTTGGGAGGCCCAGGCGGGAGGATTGCTCGAGCCTAGGCGTTCGAGACCAGCCTGGGCAGTATAGTGAAATCTCGTCTCTACAAAAAAAAATCCAAAAATTAGCCGGGTGTGGCGGCGTACGCCTGTAGTCCCAGCTGCTCGCGAGGCTGAAGGAAAACTCGCCTGAGCCCAGGAGGTCGAGGCTGAGGTGAGCCGGGATCGTGCCACTGCACTCCAGCAAGGGCGACAGACTGAGACCTCCGAGAAAGAGACGGGGACAGAGGAAAAAGAGCACCGTGGCGATCCTTGGTTCAGGCAGAGTTGCTGTGGACGGCAAGGCATTGTACGGTGAAGAGTAGCCCCGTGTTCAGCTCCTGGAGACATGCGCCACCGCGGACACGACTGCACAGCCCAGGTGACCAGAACCCTGAGATGGCACTCTTGCCACCGTGTGTCATTTGCCCCTATCCGTGAGGAAACAAGCAGACAAACCCAAACTGAGAGGTCTGCAGGACACTGCCCATTCTCCAGAAATGTCAGGTTCACGAAGGTTTAGGGAAAAGGCCTGGAATTGTCCAGGCCAGAGAAGACACCCAGAGGAGAGGACACTGAAGGCAGTGTGCTAACAAGGTGGACCCAGGAACAATCTAAACAAACAAAATCGGCTTTTGGGGAACGTTATTGGGAAACAGGAAATTTGGCATACACTGGATTAGTTTGGTAGCATTATAAACTGTCCTGAGGATGATGTCAGTTTTGTTTGTTTGTTTGTTTTTGAGTTGGAATCTCACTCTGTCTCCCAGACTGGAGTGCAGTGGCCGCTCCTGGCCACTGCAGCCTCGACCTGCTGGGGTTCCGGCGATCCTTCTGCCTCAGCCTTCCAAGTAGCTGGAATTACAGGCGCGCGCTTCCACGCCCAGCTCATTTTTTAAATTATTGTAGAGATGAGGTCTAATCAAGTTGCCCAGGAGGGTCTCGAACCCGCGGGCTCAGGCAATCCACTCACCTCAGCCTCCCAAGGTGGATGTCAGTTTGGGTTGTGCAGAAATGACCTTGTTTTTAGGAGATTTGTGCCGAAGTATTTAGAAGTGAAATCTCATGTATCTGAAACTAACTCTCAAAGGGTCCAAGAAAGAGAGACAGAGAAAAAGCAAATATGACAAAATTTTAACAGCTGGTGAATCCAGGTGGAAGATACATGTGTGTTCACTGCATGATTCTTGAACCTTTCCAGTCTTACAGTTTTCCAAACAAGCCCACAAAGTCTGTGAAGCTCAGTAAGAGATAAGTAAGATGAACACCCTCAAGAGACTAATCATGCAAGACTTGAACAAATGTCTGCTGAATGAAACAGATAAGACAAATGTCACAAGCAAAGCAGTATGACCAAGTAGCCTACATACAATGAGCCTTGGAGTCCCAAGAGGCTGGGTTTGTGTCTCAGTTCTGCCAACTCTGTGATATTAGGTAAGCAACTTAACCCCACCATGTCTCAGTGTCCACATCTGTGAAACAACTAAATAATATCCATCTCAGAGGATGGTAGTAGATTAAATCAAATAATGTATCCATAGCACATAATCTACCTGGCAAATGGGAAATGTTCATTAGTTAATGACACAGATGAAAATTAATATGCTATAGGAATTTCAAAGCCATACCAGTGAACCATGTACTTATTCATATAAATATTAATATTAGAGCTGTAACTTAAGCCTGTACTTTGGCTCAGATCTGACCTCTGTCATGTACAGCAGGTCATTAAAGGCTGTAAAGAACATTATGAAGCGGGATGTGGTGGTACATACCCTGTATTCCCAGCTACTCAGAAAGCTGAGGCGGGAGGATGGCTTTAACCCAGGAATTTGATGCTGCGGTGAGCTATAATCATGGCACTGCACTCCAGCCAGAGTGATGGAGTAAGACCCTCTCAAAAAAAAAAAAAGCTTTGAATGGGAATTTGACAACATTCCGTTACCCAAAGGTCTTTCTTCTGAATGAACCTGACAACACCAGTCCAGGTAAGCCGCAGAGATCTGCTGTCTCTCCCAACACCTGGAGCTGGAAGGTGATGAGAAAACTGTGGAGGAAGTCACTTGCTGCAGGAAGAGACCCTTCCTTTACTACCTGTCCCTCTAATCCTGTCAAATTAGCTGGATGCAGATTCATGCTTAATGCCCTTATCAAGACTCTGTAGTCTGGGCAACAAAGTGAGACTTCGTCTCTACAAAAAAATTTTTTTTTAAATTAGCCAGGCATGGTGGTGCACACCTGTAGTCCCAACTACTTGGGAGGCTGAGATGAAAGGATTGCCTGAGCCCAGGAGAGGGAGGCTGTGGTGAGCTGTGATCATGCCACTGCACTCTGGTTGACAGAATGAGAACCCCACTCAAAAAAAAAAAAAAAGACTCTGGCCTTCACCACTGCAGAACTACAACCAGTTCTCGTTACCCTCCCACACTGGGATCTAAACTCTAGGGAGGTGAAGATAATACATTCTCAGTCCTAGTGCTGGTGAGATGGCATTCTGTTCCTATGGAGTCCATAGAATCATAGAACTTGAGAGCAGGGAAGGGACTTTTGACTCCTTCCTTGGAGGGGCATTTGCTAAGTGCTTACTGTGTACAGGACAGGCATGATGCTCAGAGCTGAGGTATGAGGACACACTCCAGAGTGTCAGAGCCACATGGAGATGGGATCCCCTCGGGAGCCAGTTCCCGATACAGGTCACCGCTGAGTCAGGGTAGCCTACTGATTTGCCCATACTGTCTTTTTGAGAAAAAACTCTCCAAAGGCTAATACAGTTTTGCTCTCAAATTAAAAAACGAACTGAGAACAGAAGCTCCACTGTAAAGATTTAGTAGCTCAACCACCCAAAGTGTAAGAATGTTATAAGATTCTGAAGCCATTTCTTGTTTGCTTTCAAGGACTCCAGATTCAGGTGAGGGCTGAGGCCACCGCCCTCCACCTCCCCGCCCTTAGTTATTGAGCACCTGCTGGCATCTCTGCAGAGGAGGAGGCACAAGCACATCCCCTGGCCATCTGCAAGGAGGCAGCAGAGGGCAGGGAAGTCCCTAACTGTGCCTAGGAGGAGACTGAAGGCTTTGGGGGAAATGACTCAGAATGGCTCTGGTTGGCTTCCAGAGCAAAAGGACAGAATGGCCGGGCTCGGTGGCTCAGCCTGTAATCCCGCGCCTTTGGGAGGCTGAGGTGAGTGGATTGCCTGATCCCGCGGGCTCAAGACCTCACCTCTACAATAAATCAAAAAATCAGCCGGGCATGGTAGTGCATGTAGTGCGTGCCTGTAGTTCCGGCTACTCGGAAGGCTGAGGTGGAAGGATTGCCGGAGCTCAGCAGGTCGAGGCTGCGGTGGCCGGGAGCGGCCACTGCACTCCAGTCTGGGGACAGAGTGAGACTCCAACTCAAAAAAAAAAAAAAAAAAAAAAAGGACAGAATGATCAAAGACTAATTTCATACCCTGAAATTCCATGTCTAAGAACTCATCTCAAGAAAATGATTACACATCTGTGCCAAGATTTATGTCAAATAGTATGAATGATTTAAAGTAGCAAAAAATTAAAAACAACCTAAATGGCCAACATGTAGAGGATTCTTTAAATAAATTAGAGTACACTCATATTCTGGGTGACAGCCCAGGCACAAGTTCTGATAATATTTGATGATCTGGGAGAAAGACTCAGTAAAAAAAAAAAAAAGGAAGAAACAAATGTGTGTGTACTGTGTAATCTGAATTGTATGTGTTATAATTTTACTTTACCAAGAAACAAGGAAATGATAATCATCAAACTGGGTGTGGTGGCTGGATCCTGTAGTCCCAGGTACTCTGGAGGCTGAGGCAGGAGGATAGCTTGAGCCCAGGAGTTCGAGGCTGCAGTGAGCTGTGGTCCCACCACTGCACTCCAGGCTAGGTGACAGAGCAAGACCCTGTCTCAAAAACAAAAGCCAACATCAGTGTCCACATCTGCTGGAGAGACAGGGATTGGCTGGAGGAGGTGCAGGCATTAGTAATGACTGGTTCTGGAGCTGGTAACAGATTCATTATTAAATATTAAATAAATACTGCATGTATATGTGTATATGTACTGCACAAAAAGAAGTGGGGGGAAATGTTACTAAAATTTGACAGTGACTATTTCTGCTGTCCTAATATATCATTTTTATTTTCTTCCTCACACTTTTCTGTATTTTCCAAAATTTCTAAAATTTGGAAACAGGTATTTCCTTTATACATGGAAAAGTTAGGTTCACTTGCATAAGGTGGGAAGTACCTAGATTTACGAGAAGGCCAGCCCAGCTCCCTCCCTGGGGAATTTCCGTGGGAAGTTGGCGAGTGCTTCTGGAATCGCCCAAGACTGGGGTCTGCCTTCTGGGTACACACCTCCCTCTTGGCCACCAGGGGGTGCAAGGATGCAAGGGGAAAAAGCAAAACTGACTGTGGTGGCCCCTCAGAGCCACCCAAGGTCTTTAAGGTTGTGATCACAGTTCTGAGTTAGGATTGGATGTGCGGGGGGTCCCTTCTACCCAAGTCAGGGTCTAATTTGAGTGTCAAAGGGCAGCAAATGTTCACAAAGTTGTTTTTATAGAGAAGCCAATTCTGTCACTGATCCATGCGTGGGGGAGGTGACAGCCCGGCAGACACCACCTGCAAGTCTTCATGTTCAGCCGGGTCCTAGTGAAGCACTAGAATCCACTCATGTACAGGATATTAGGACAGAGGAAGGTGACATGCCTCTCAGTTGTGTGCGATTGAAAAGCAGTCCTAACCCGGGCTTGGTGGCTCAGCCTGTAATCCCGCACCTTTGGGAGGCTGAGGTGAGTGGATTGCCTGAGCCCGCGGGTTCGAGACCCGCCTGGGCAGCGAGACCTCATCTCTACAATAAATAAATTTAAAAAATCAGCCGGGCGTGGTAGTGCATGCCTGTAATTCCGGCTACTCGGAAGGCTGAGGCGGAAGGATCGCCGGAGCCCAGCAGGTCGAGGCTGCGGTGGCCGGGAGCGGCCACTGCACTCCAGTCTGGGCGACAGAGTGAGACTCCAACTAAAAAAAAAAGAAAAAGGAAAAGAAAAGCACTCCTAGGTCTTGTCCCTGTACTTGGTTTTCTGTGAGCACACTCCTGTGTTTCAAGCACCTTGGTGTTTGGGAATGGACTCCCATGGGCTATGTGGTGTGGCCCAGAGGCGGGAGTGAACTTTAGAACCAGGAGACTTAGGTTCAAATCCTAGGTCAGCAACTCCCTCTCCATGGGCCCAGGGCAGAAACTTGGCCCTCTGAGCCTTCCCGTCTTTGTGTTTTAAATGGAGACCCCCAGAGGAAGACTCCTGGCCAGGTCTTCACTAAGAGAATGAAGAAGAATGAGACATAAGAGAAAGACTCAGGCAGGGTACAGTAGCTCACACCTGTAATCCCAGCTGTTCAGGAGGCTGAGGTAGGATTGCTTGAGGCCAGGCGTTCAAGAGCAGCCTGGGCAACATAGTAAGACGCTCTCTCAAAAAAATTAGGAAGGAAGAAAGAAATAAAACATTTTTAAAGAGAAAGACTCAAATGATGGGAAAGAAAGTGGGAGATAAAGGTGTGAAGGGTGGGCTATGAACTTCATGGACAAGGAAACAGACAGGCTCCGCTCCACTGTGTGGCCCCGTCCTCCTCCCAAAGCCCTCCACCCCCACATGATGTCTACTCATTGGTGTCATCAGCCAAGACAATAAAACAAGTGGACTCTGAAAAATGTCTCATGTCCAAGTTGTTCCTTTACTTAAGAAAATTTCAAAGAACCATAAGGCTGAACAGGCTTCAAGAAGTCAGTCGTAAACTACCTTAGAAACAGAAACATAATTATAATTCAGGTTTTATAAAAGCACTGACATTTCCCATAGCTGATCTGGAGAATACTGTTTGGACCCATGGGGACCATGCTCACAGTCCCAAGTCCACTCAATGCTCGGTATCCTCTTTTAAACCCGGACCCTGCACCACTGTGAGCAGCATCCCAAGGACTTGCGTGACTTGTCTCAGGACATAATGGGCTTCCTGTTTCTCTTTTCTTACCTTCTCAGCAAAGCACCTGTTGTCACCCCAGTGTTCCAATGTCCCGTGAGCGTGGCAGGGGCGGTGTGGCTAAGGGGAAGAGGAGTTCCCAGGAATGGGGTGGAGTGGGCAGGCAACTGGGTTCTGTGAAATTGCATATGACAGCCTCTGACCAAAGTTGTCAGAACCTATCCGTGGGGGGGGGGGGGGTTGTCCAGGAGCCTGGGGTTGTTCCCAGCAGATGCTGGCATGGAATCAGCACGACCCTCCAAGACACTGCTGCAGGAAAAGGAAGGCTGCCCACATCATTGGTCACACAGCTCCACATCGTGCCCTGAAATCAGAATGTTGTCTGAGGTGTCTCTGGGGACCAGGGCAGAAGCCCTCCTAAGCTTCTGGAAAGTGAGTATGTCAGAGGCCCTCAAGTCGGGAGGAACTGAGGCTGAGAGTGACATGACCAACCAAGGCCACTCCATCCTTGGAAGAGGCCAGCACCAGCTTCCCTGCCCACTGTGCTGCTTCTGGAAGCTGCTCTGTTTGCTATGGGACATCCAACATCCTCTATCCTCAAGCTATATATGGCTGGCTCTGCCTTCTGACCTCAGGCAGCCGAACGAGATGCTTCCCTGGTGGATTCTATGAGTGCACCCTACGATTTGTCTGCTCCCACTGACATGTCCTTCTCATCTTTGATTGCATGGAACATTTTCTGTGAGATTCTGCCAAAGACCTACCTGCTTCCATTGCTTTGATTTTCTTTTAAGAAATAAAATTTATGGAACTCAAACTGGTTTTGACATAGGAGTCATAACAAAAATTTCCATTCCTGGGTGACTATAAATCATTAGCCCTGACACCCTACTTTTGACCTGAACTACAGCAGCTGTTGTGCAGGGAGACACGGGTGTTGGCTGTCAGACACAGGCCTGCTGTTTGTGCAGGGTTGGGAATCACCCAGAGTGGAATCAGATCCGCAATGCGGAAACTTCCTTTTGGCTACGGAGGGGTATCCAGAGGCTTGAGGGTCAAGCGTTTCTATTTGGGGGGGGTCTTGTTTTTAGGATTATTGTTAGAGTTATTTGTGGTTGTATGGGTATTATGTCATGATAATATTGGGTTTAAGAATTTAGAGGACTGGATTATTTTTGAGGGTGATATATTTAGTTTGTTTCGTGAAGATTCTGTAGGGGTGGCAACTTTGTATAGTAATGGCAGTTGATTAATAGGGGTTGCGGGTTGGTCTTTGTTACTATTTTTATTGTGATTGAAATTACTCGGGGTTTTTAGAGAATAAGGAGTAATCCAAGTATAATAGTAATAAGAAAGGATATAAAGTATAGTTTAATTAGGCCTGACTGACTGGAGGTAATTGTGGATGTCTATATATGAGTTTTAGCTATGTTTTTTTGGTATTGTTTTTTCTAATCAGAGGAGGTCTAGAAGTAAGGATGCTGTGTTTTGGCTAATATGGAGTTTTTTTTTTTTTTTTGAGTTGGAGTCTCACTCTGTCAACCAGACTGGAGTGCAGTGGCCGCTCCCGGTCACCGCAGCCTCGACCTGCTAGGCTCTGGTGATCCTTCAGCCTCAGCCTTCCGAGTAGCTGGAATTACAGGCATGCGCTACCACGCCCGGCTGATTTTTTGATTTATTGTAGAGATGAGGTCTCGCTGCCCAGGCGGGTCTCGAACCCGCGGGCTCAGGCAATCCACTCACCTCAGCCTCCCAAAGGTGCGGGATTACAGGCTGAGCCACCAAGCTCGGCTGGTATGGAGATTTATGAGAGGGTATAGGCGGTGAATTGTAATTGGGAAAAACCCTAGTAAGTTAGAGAATAGGAGAAATTGAGTGGGATGTTTTAGTTTGAGAAAATATGTGAGGTTATTAAGTTCTATTGCTAGTGTAAATCCTAAATGGTAACAATAAGTGCTGAGAATTTTAAGTGTAAGGGTATAGTTATTTGTGGGTTTGTTATGGGAGGAATGGAATTTGAGATGAGAAATCCTGCGAAAATGCTACCTAGGGCTAGGCGTTTAATGGAATTTATTAGAAGGGGATTGTTTTCATTGATGCTTGCTAAAGTTGGGAAGCGAGGTTAACCTAGGAGTGCGAAGAAAATGATACGGGTACTGTATACAGCTATTAGGGATGTAGCAAGTAGTGTAATAGAGAGGGCTCAGGCATTGGTATATGTGAAGTGTTGGCGGCTTCAATAATAAGGTCTTCAGAATTAAAGCCTGTAAGGAAAGGAATGCCTGTAAGGCTTCCAATGAGTAATGAGGAAGATGTGAAGGGTATAGTTATGAGTAGGCCTCCTATATTTCGAATATCTTGTTCGTCGTTTAGGCTATGAATGATAGACCCGGAACATATAAAAAGTATAGCTTTGAAGAAAGCGTGGGTGCAGATATGGAGGAATGCTAGGTGGGGTTGATTAATGCCGATAGTTACTATTATAAGGCCTAATTGGCTAGAGGTGGAGAATGCGACGATTTTTTTAATGTCATTTTGTGTTAGGGCGCAGATTGCTGTAAATAGGGTGGTAATAGCTCCTAAGCATAGTGTGATGGTTTGGATTGTTTTATTTATTTCTAAGAGGGGGTAAAATCGGATTAGTAGAAAAATTCCGGCTACAACTATAGTGCTTGAGTGGAGTAGGGCGGAAACGGGAGTTGGGCCTTCTATGGCGGATGGGAGTCATGGGTGGAGTCCAAATTGTGCAGATTTTCCTGCAGCTGCTAGAAGAAGGCCTAGTAAAGGGAGTGTGTTGGAGTCTGGGTTAAGGATAAATATTTGTTGAAATTCTCATGAGTTAGAATAAATTAAGAACCATGCTATAGCTAAAATAAAGCTGATGTCTCCAATATGGTTGTAGAGAATTGCCTGGAGGGCTGCTGTGTTTGTGTCTGTTCGTCCGTATCATCAGCCAATGAGGAAAAAAGATATAATGCCGACGCCTTCTCATCCAATAAAAAGTTGAAATAGATTGTTGGTGGTGACTAGAATTAGTATGGTAATGAGAAATAGAAGTAAGTATTTGAAGAAGCGATTGATACTGGGATCTGAATGTGTATATCATATTGAGAACTCTCTGATAGATCATGTAACGAAGAGTGCTACTGGTACAAAAATTATGGAGAAATAATCTATTTTGAAGCTTAAGGAGAATTTTATAGTTTGGATAGTTATTCAGTGCCAGTTAGAAATGACTGTTTCTTGAACTGTGTATAAGAATATGATTGTTGGAATTAAGGTTGTTGTGAATGCACAGGCAATAGAGTTTTTTACGTAGCTGGGGTAGGTGTAGTTGTTATATTTTTTAGTTGTTGTTATAATAAAAGGGATAATTAGAAGTGTAAGTGAGAGAAAGATGGAAGATAAAAATAAATTTATTACTTTTATTTGGAGTTGCACCAATTTTTCGGTTCCT
>NW_007245722.1:354349-364426 GCF_000164805.1 Carlito syrichta
CACTCACCTCAGCCTCCCAAAGGCGCGGGATTACAGGCTGAGCCACCAAACCCGGCTAAATAAGAAATTTTAAGTTTGTATTATTAGATTCACAATATAATGTTTTGTTTAAACTATATTTACAGTACATGTACCTTATGATTAATTTGGGGGTGGCAGATAGTAGGAGAAGGGGTAATAGGTGTATAG
Source organism: Carlito syrichta (assembly GCF_000164805.1). Taxonomy (NCBI): domain Eukaryota; kingdom Metazoa; phylum Chordata; class Mammalia; order Primates; family Tarsiidae; genus Carlito; species Carlito syrichta. The sequence goes on from NW_007245722.1 coordinate 354,539, forward strand.
TTATTAATGTATTTTCTCGAGTGAAAGGGGGTTTAATGCTGCTGATGTGATATGTATATTTTCCTCGTTGTGTTATAGTTAGTATATACAGGGAATACAGAGCAGTGATGAGTATGTTAAGACCTATTAAAATAATGGTTAAATGTAATCATGAGAAAGATGCTATTATTACAGTTCACCGATCAAGTTAATGGTTGGGGGAAGGGCTAAGTTGGTCAGGCTAGCAAGGAGTCATCATGTTGATGCAAGAGGGTTTGAAGGCCGCGGGCTAGAGCTATTGTTCGGCTATTTTTTAGGCTTGGTCAGTATCACTCAATTTGAGTGTTTCCTAGGCACTGATGCTCACCAGGAAGTTAGAGGATCTGCCTGAGCTTTTCAGTTAACCCAGAATCCTTTCCAGGGGGCATCAAGGTGGCACTGTTCTTAGAACTGTGTAGAAGGGCTTCCTTTGCTCTGTGGTGAAAGAACACTTGGGGTGTCTCTTTTCAAAAGACGGTTCAAGGGTGCTTGGGGCAGTTGAGGGTTCTGTAAGCCCGTTGTTTGCCTGCACTGTGACTTCGATGGACCCAAGAGCAGAGAAAATGCCCATGCTTTTTTATTATTTTGAATCAGGGTCTCACTCTTTCGCCCAGGCTGGAGTGCAGTGACACAATCACGGCTCACCACAGCCTTGACCTCCTTGGCTTAGGTGATCCTTCTGCAGCCTCCTGAATAGCTGGAACCACGGGCATGCACCACCACACCTGGCTGATTTTTGTGTTTTTTTATAGAGACAATGGCTTGCTATGTTGCCCAGGCTGGTCTCAAACTCTTGGGTTCAAGCAATCCTGCCTCAGTCTCCCACATGCTAGGATTACAGGCATGAGCCACCATGCCTGGCCAAAATTGTCTTTTAGGCAGAATAACTTCTAAAGCGAAACTATTCTCTCTCCACTGGCTTCCCTGCCATCCCCTCCCCGCTGCCCTGTCACCTCTAACCCCCAAATAACTGACATGCAGGCTTCTGGTGGGAATTGGGCTGTGGGCCATCTGGTTCAACTGTGGTTAGTCCTGCTGAGGAATGCTGGGGTTGCCATTCACCAACAGGCAGACAAGGTGGCCTCACTGTAAAACAAGAATGGTAGTCTTGTTGCAAAACGTGGCCCCAGGTGCAGGGAGACTTTTCTTAGATGAGTCGTATTGAACAAATGTCCATCGAGAACCAGCCAAGGCAGGGCCGTGTGCAATGCCTGGCACTCAAGTCAGTACGGGGAAGGAAAGCTCTGGCCTGAAAAGTGGATGAGAGACATTCTTTAGAGTTTTGTGAGTGCCAGTTGCTCTCCCAGGCCCAGTCGTGTATTCACACATGGAGCCCTTACTACGTCCTCATGGGCAAGGGAATGCCAGTCGTGCCAGTGAGGTGCCTGCACCTAGGAAGGTGAACCAACTTGCCCAAGGTTGCAGAGTTGGGGCAAATCTAGTTGCTTGTGCATTCATCCATCATGTAGAAATTAATGGCACTTTTGTTACATGCTAAACGCTCAGAACTATGGTCCTGCCTCACCAGGCAGATGGTTCAGTTTTAGAGACTTAGAGACGAATACGTTGACTATTGCAGTGATGATTTATAAGTGCCATTATAGGCTGGGTGTGGTGGCTCATGCCTGTAACCTCAGCGCTTTGGGAGGTGAGGTGGGAGGATTGCTTGAGGCCAGGAGTTTGAGGCCAACCTGAGCAACGTAGTGAGATCCTGTCTCTAAAAATAATAATGAGTTGGGGTGGTGGTGCACACCTGTAGACTCTCCTTAGGAGGCTGAAATAGAAGGGTTGCTAGAGTCGGGGAGTTCAAGGCTGCAGTGAGCTATGACTGTGCCACTGCACTCCAGCTGGGGTGACAAAGTGAGATCCTGACTCTAAAAAATATTTTTTTAATAAAAATAAGTATCATGACTGACAGATGAATGCACAGGGGAGGGAGCAGGGATGGGGAGGGGAGGCAGGCCTGATCCAAAGCTCATGCTCTTTCAGCGCTGAAAGAGAGAAAGAGACAGAGACAGAGGAGCCGCTTCCCAGTGCTGTTCCACCCGCCGCTGTGACCTTCCATCTTTCAGTATCCACACACACTCCTCTCCTGTTTCTGGGAGGCAGGGAGGAGAGTGCTGTCCATGGAAGGCATGGTGGCACCTCACATCTCCATGTTGGACCTCCACAGATGCTTGGTGACTCAGTTTTCCTCATGGCACACCCTTACCCTGCTCCCTAGCCTGCTTTCCCTGTCTCTAGGGCCATCCCTCTGTGTGCCCAGTCAGAGATGTCAAAACAATCCTCAGCTCCTTCCTGTTCCCCTCTCTCCACACCCACTACGGTGGTGTGGATTCAGCTTCAGAATACCATCCTTGGCTTGGTTCCCATTGTCCCTGCGTCTCTGCCTTGGGCTGGACCTCTTCATCATCATGGGGACAATGACAACTGGGACCTAGGTGGTTCCCAGCATCCTTCTCTCCCATTGCAACACAAGCACCACACTGCCACCAGCACCATCTTCTTAAAAAAGCAGATAACACTGTTTTCAAGCTCAAATACCTCCAATGACTTTCCATTATATAGAGAACCCAATTTTCTTAGCATGACATACCAGGTTCTTAAGTCTAAACTCATTTTTTCTCTCCACCATCTGTCCCAGTCACACAGAATTTTTCACCAGGACCTAAATGCACTTCCCTGCCCCTGCACATGCTTCAACGTGTGCCTGGAGTGAGACCATCCCCTGCTTCTCAACCTAGGAAACTCCTACCCACCCCACAAACCCCAGCTCAAATATTACCTTCTCTGTAAACACGTTCCTTTATTTCTACAGATGGTTTAAATCATGTCCTCAGTATTTATGTCCTTATAAGTTTCCCAGCCCTACATTTATATATTTTTAATGCTTGTCATAATATATTGAAATATTTACCCATACATGTCTTGTGTCTGAACTTTAGAGCCTCAGAGTTTTCTATTTTGTTCTCAACATATTAACCTCAGGCTGCATATCAAGTGTTCAATGACTGTGTGTGTGTGTGCGCGTCTACAGGACTTCTCATCAGTCCCTTTGTCTGAGTATATTGCCAGGGGCCTTTGGGATCCTGAAATTCTATCTACAGTAAGGCAATAAGAAGCAGAGAAATCCAATGGAGAGGGAACCCTGAGGCTCTCTCCTTCATCCTTGGTCATAATTGTCCAACTTCAAAAGAAATTCAACATCCTCCAGGATTATCCTACTATCAAACAGTGTTTGATGTTGTCAGTTTAAGTGATAAAAAAAAAATAGTACTTGAGAAAGAAGGAACTCCTGTATGAGTGGTAAACCAGTAACACCAACCCCAGGAAAGAGCACACAGTGGAAAGACTTGGGTCACCTGCCTAGACTTCCGAAGGACCTGTGCATTGCTCAGCACTGAGAATATGCCTGTTGCACAGAGTGTCATCATATCCATCACTGGGCTGGTGTTAGACTGTTCTGGAGGAGGACCCTAGGAATACTGTTACAGCCTGACTAGGTTCCTATGCCCACTGCCCAGAAAAACCATAGATGATGCAGCCAATTACAATGGAGAAGAAGTTTAATATCAGCAGGGTAATCACTCAAATCTGCCTCCTTGAATATTCAGAGGATAGGGTTTTTAAAGGGAATTTAGCAGAGGACATTAGGAACTGCTGACTGGTTAAAGTCATGGTGGGTGTCTTCCTGTCACAGAGCTGATTTCTGGGAGAGGGCATCACCGGACCGGTGAAGGACTTCCTGGTGTTCTGGGCCTGAGCAGGGGATCGGTTGGTCAAAGTACAAAGTCAGAAAAAAAGATCTTAAATACAGTCTAGGGTTTTGCAATAGATGCTATCTATAAAGCAAGTCCTATTACTATCAGGTGCTACTCCCAGGCCATGAGCCATCTTGTAGGTAGTCTAGGAGGAAAGTGTGGGGAAGGTGGGATCCCTGGAGATTGAAGCCGCTTTGTCCTTAAAGGGCTTTTGTCCTCAAGCAGTTTTAGGTCCATTGTTTAAGAAATAATATGCTGATCAGCCTTGTTGCTCCCCCCAGAGGTCAGGACATGAAGGTAATTTTACATAGGCAGTTTCAATATTAAGATTTAATTTATGGCATAGAAAAGATGCCTCTCTAGATTAAAAAGTCCCTCAAATCCAAGGTACTAGAATGAGTTCACTTTGAACAATGACAACAATGCAGAGAGAAAAAAAATGATTTTTTTTTTTACCCAGTTCTAGATTGTTCTAGTCTTAAAGTACTTAAAGTAGTAATAAGTACATGTGAAATTAGTGATTTGCCGCTGGGCTTGGTGCTTCCGAGTCACCGCACCTGTAATCTCAGCACTTTGGGAGGCCAAAGCAGGAGGATTGCTTGAGCCCAAGAGCTTGAGACCAGCCTGAGAAACATAATGAGACCTTCTCTCTACAAAAATTCAAAAAATTAGCTGGGCATGGTGGCACATGCCTATAATCCCAGCTACTCAGGAAGCTGAAGCAGGAGGATGGCCTGAGCCAAGGAGGTCAAGGTTATGATGGCCATGATCATAGCACTACACTTCAGCCTGGGTGACAGAGTGAGATCCTGACTCAAAAAAAAAAAAAGAAAAAAAAATTAGTGACTTCTCTAATAGTTTGAATGGAAAAAAAATCAGACAAGAAAGGGAATAAAGCAGAGGTTTTTTTTCAATTTAAATTAGAAAAATCAAACCGGGCTCGGTGGCTCAGCCTGTAATCCCGCGCCCTTGGGAGGCTGAGGTGAGTGAATTGCCTGAGCCTGCGGGTTCGAGACCCGCCTGGGCAGCGAGACCTCATCTCTACAATAAATCAAAAAATCAGCCGGGCGTGGTAGCACATGCCTGTAATTCCAGCTACTCGGAAGGCTGAGGAGGAAGGATCGCTGGAGCCCAGCAAATCGAGGCTGCGGTGGCTGGAAGTGGCCACTGCACTCCAGTCTGGGTGACAGAGTGAGACTCCAACTCAAAAAAAAAAAATAGAAAAATTGGAAATGCATGAAATTTCATCTGAAATCAGCTGGAAACGTGGATACCTGTTCTGCTAAAGTCAAGTTCACATAGCGCAATAAAAATTAAATATGTTGCTCATCAAATGGATGCAATGCTTCCATCAAACTGTATAAATCTGTATTAAACGGGCTCTCTGTGGTTGTACCCTTAAAAACATGAGATTTTTCATAAATCCCATTATTATCCTAATTAAATAACCCTGATTTAATCAGTTCAATTTTCATGTACAGGAGAGCACTTTCTCAGCTGACAGAACAGGTGCCACTACATTCACAAATTTTAAGCTATGGGGATTTTTACATCTGAATGCCAGAGGTGATCAGAAGGCATTTCTCTCTCTCTCCACGTGTCACTATCTGAAGCCCTTTAAAGTGTCTCATGATATTTTGTAACTCATTAGTTTTTGGCATCATCTATAGCATATTGACCAAGAGGATTCATTCTTTCTCTGAGCACAATTAGCCATGAAAACAGATCTTAGGACAGACCCCCTCTATCCCCAAGAGGATTACTGAAGGTAGGAAGTACAGGTGATTATCAGAGTCTGCCTTTGATACAGACATCCTGCTCACCTGGCACTTTGAACCAACTTTGATATGCAGTAATTAAGAGGGATTTGACCCCTGGAGGAGAAGCCACCAGCCCTGCCCCTCTCCTTGTACTGAGCCCTTGTTTTGAACTATTGATCAAAAAGATTTGAAGGGATTTGTTGAAGCCTGTGTGGGGTAGGGAAGAGGAGAAGAAGGGCGGGAGGAAAGCCCAGCCACCTCTGACTATAAATAACTTCTAAGAGCACCTGCTGGCAGACCTGGCCTGGACCAATACTGCTTCTCTTTCGGAAAACACGGTTACAACTCTCAAGTGTCCAGCTTGGCGGCACACTGCTGTGAGTGTGTGAGTGAGAACATTCGGCATCAGGGACACACAGGGGTGTGACCCTCTAGAGGGTCAGGATGGTGGCACTGTACCTGCTGGGGCTGAGCTGGCTCTGTTCACCTGTGGGAACCCTGGTCTTGCACACAAACAGCATCAAGAAGAGGCCTGCCGAGGTGCCCAGGGCCCACAAGGTAAGGTCACTAGGGAGGGACTGTGGTTGGGAACTGATGAAGGCTGGTGGGTGTTGCCTCCAGGCTAAGGCAGTCATTCACAGTAGTGTATGAATAGCTTATCCAGCAGTTAGTGCAACTGATGAGGGACTGGGAAGGCCTTCTGGTGGCATCAACACCTTAAATGAGCATAGAGCCTCCTCTGGGCGCTCAGCTAGGCACTTGTCCATAACCAGGGAGTGGACTAACATGTGCCAAGCCTCTTCCACCTAGTACCTCATTTATTCTTTTTCACAACTTGAGATGGGTAGCACACCTCCTATTTCCAGACAAGGCAACTCTGACTCAGACATTGGAGAACTGAACCAGGGCCACACAACCAGTAAACATGGGCATTAGAATTTAAACACAAAAGGCTGGATGTAGTGGCTCACGCCTATAATCCCAGCACTTAGAGAAGCTGAGGTGAAGGGATTACCTGAGCCTATGGGTTCGAGACCAGCCCAGGCAACTTGGTAAGACCTCGTCTCTACAGTAAATAAAAAAATTAGCAGGGCGTGGTGGCACACACGTCTGTAGTTCCAGCTACATGGAAGGCTGAGGCAGAAGGATCACCTGAGCCTAGCAGGTTGAGGCTGCGGTGGCCATGAGTGTGCCACTGCACTCTAGCCTGGGTGACAGTGAGATTCCTACTCAAAAAAAAAAAAAAAAAAAAAAAAATTTAAACAGAGTGCCAAGTTGGTGTTTGTTACCAACTTCTCAGAATTAAGAGATAACTTTATGTGCATACATTATTATGTATTACGTGTCATATATGCTATATGTTATACCTAAATAGTATGCATATATTAAATATGTACAGCATATATAATATACATACCATATACATATTATATATATGAAATGCATCAGCTGAGGATGAGAGGAATTATCTTTGGAATCTCCTTCTCTGTGAATGAGGCCTCATTAAAAATCAAAGGATGGCTGGGAGTGTTGGCTCATGCCTGTCATCCCAACACTTTGGGAGGCCGAGGCAAGAGAGGATTGCATGAGCTCGGAGGTTCAAGACCAGCCTGGGCAACTTGGTGAGATCATATCTCTACAGTAAACCAAAAAATAAGCCGGGCATGGTAGCACACACCTGTAGTCCCAGCTACTTGGAAGGCTGAGGTGGAAGGATCACCTAAGCCCAGCAGGCCGTGGTGGCCATGAGCGTACCACTGCACTCCAGCCTGTGTACTCCAACCACAGAGTAAGACTCCAACTAAAAAAAAAAAAAAAAAAAATCAAAAGACAATTCACTCAGGTAAGCTCATTGAGCAAAACAGGCAGTGATTGAATGGTGTGACCTACTAGAGTGGAAAATCAAATAGGAATGCTACAAACACTGATATAATGCTTAATTAAACTGTAGCACAGCTCCTAATATATATGGAAATGTTCATCATCACCTATAAGACACACATAGGGAGACATTTTCTCTTGTTTTCACAAAAAGCGTAAGAAAATTAAATGCTGAGTTTTAAAAGTAGAACAAATTTTTACACACAGCGCCTAGGTCTCTTCATAGGTTTGCAGCGCCTAGGTCTCTTCACAGGTGACTTGATCTCTCCCCTTTGTGGGAGAAAACCAATTACATGGAAAAATTAAGATGCTGCCTAAAGTTTGTCACAGCATTCAAAGTGCCATCATGATTTGGCTTTTTCCCTCTCTTGCCTTGAATAGAAAGCCTCCGACATCTAGGCTGGGTGTAATCCCAGCACTTTGGGAGGCCAGAGTGGGAAGAATGCTTGATCCAGAAGTTTGAGACCAGACTGGGCAACATAGCAAGACCTCATCTCTACATAAATAAAAAAATTAGCCAGGTATGGTGGCGTGCTCTTGTAGTCCCAGGTACTCAAGCAGGAGGGTTGCCTCCTGAGCCCAGTTCAAGTCTGCAGTGAGCCATGATCGCACCACCACACTCCAGCCTGGGTGACACAGTGAGACCCTGACTTAAAAAAAAAAAGAAATAAAGAGCAAGTCTCTTACATCTTGTTGGATTCCCTATCCTGGTGACAAGTTTCCTTTCACAGCCCTTACAGTGCTTGTCTGACAAGGACTGCCAAGCCAGAAGGTTTTGCCTCCCATCACAGAGGAAGTGCCAGCTGAGCAGCATGTGGGGCCCACGTACATTCTGCGAGAATGGTGAGCAATCATGCACCTGGCGGGACTGCTTGTCTCCAATCAAGTGGGCTTTAAGCTGAAGGCAGCATCGAGGTCTCACAGACTAGGATATTCCAAGATAGGCATTCTCTAATGGCTCCCTGGAGTCATGCTTAAAGTAAAGTTAGGCAGCTGCCTTTTCTTGATGAAACTAAATAATTTTATTTCCGGGCAACAACTCTTGCCAAATGACTTGAAGATAATGATTTTAAAAGAAATATTCAAGTTGGAGTCATTCAAATTCTTCCATTTTCACTCGGATTCCATTAATTATTTAACTACCCTCCTTGCCACGTATGAACACGTAAATATCTAGTGTATGTCCCAGGAATCTAGAAAGTTATATATAAACTGAAGTTAGAGGTGCTGCTAACCCATGTAAGCAGTGTGACATCATGTCTGTGATTCTGTCCTTGAGGTTAGTAACTAATGACACCGGGTTGTCCCTCAGATGTTTGTACTTGGATGGAGAGAAAGCCTGACGGGCAGGACGGTGTGGGCACAAGAGGAATTGGGCCTCCAAGCCAGGAAGACCAATCCAAGGGGGAGCCAGACATCAAGACATCAACATCACAAGGCAGTAAGAGCAAAAGCAGCATTCCAAGCCCATTTTGCTTAAGAAGCACATTTCTCCTCCTTGCCTCTCAAGGATAGGCTAACATGACTATTCTTTTCCACCCCAGAAGCCCGTAGGGAACATGTCCCATAGGAAGCTTCAGATACATTTCAGGGAGTGTCCTGAGGTGGTCAGCAGGCCAGGAGGACAGGAGTCATCCATAACAACAAACAATACGTTCAGTGAGGCCAGGCTGGAGTCATCCATTGCCCTATGGCTTTTAGCACAGGATCCAGCTGAGACTTGCGTGCCATTTCCATGTTTACTTGGTGGTCTCAGTCCTAGACTCCAGCAGCAACCTGCCGTGTGCCACATTCCCCATTTATCACTAACACCCATGTTAATCTGGTTACAGGACAAGTGGGTGAAAACTGCCTCAGAACTACTGACTGTGGTCCTGGACTTTGCTGTGCTCGCCATTTTTGGACTAAAATTTGTAAGCCAATCCTTCAGGAGGGACAGGTCTGCTCCAGTAGAGGGCATAAAGACACTCTGGATATCTTCCAGCGCTGCGACTGTGGCCCTGGACTGATGTGTCAGAGCACAGGAGCCAGCAGCTGGAGCCATGGGGCCAGGTACCTGCAGCACATGCGATTGAGAGTGTGCCAAAAAGCAGAAATGCTGTAGATGCTTCAACATACAGAAGGATCCTGTTCAAGCAGGATCTTGAATGTTAATTTTGAAACACTTCCATAGAAATGTCTCTTAAAATCAAGTCTTGTAGCAACAGAAACAGACTATGAGAGAACTACGAGAATCTGCCTTGTGATAAATGGAAGCTAGCTTCAATCTTTGGTCAATTTTTCCAGAAAAATGATGTGATTCTATAAAAAAAAAAAATTTAACTCTGATTTAGTGACTCAATTAGTACATAAATCTTCTTTCAAAAATTGTAGTTGCAGCTGGGCTTGGTGGCTCAGCCTGTAATCCCGTGCTTTGGGAGGCCGAGGTGAGTGAATTGCCTGAGCCCACAGGTTCGAGACCCGCCTGG
>NW_007245722.1:364471-377318 GCF_000164805.1 Carlito syrichta
TGCACTCCAGTCTGGGCGACAGAGTGAGACTCCAACTCAAAAAAAAAAAAATTGCAGTTTTATATATTTAAGGTATAACAGTGTGCTGTCTTGATAGAAACACAGTGAATCGATTACTATAGTCCAGCTAAGTAACATCTCCATCTCCAGGAAAATCTTTTAACAGTTTCTGGTGAAGGGATGGTAGCTAACAGTATCTTAGGGGAAAAACAGTGATAGTATCTAAAGCTAAAAGTAAACGAGAGCAGGTGTGGTAGCTCACACTTGTAATCTAAGCACTTTGGGAGGCTAAGGTGGGAGGATTGCTTGAGCCCAGGAGTTCAAGACCAGCCTGGGAGCAAGACTTCATCTCAAATTTAAAAAAAATTAGGGCAACCCCTTCGGGTCCCCTTCCACTATAGGAACTTTTCTGTCCTCTCAATAAATCCTGCTTTCCAAAAAAAAAATTAGCCAGACATGGTGGCATGTACTTGTAGTCCCAGCTACTCGGGAGGCTGAGGTGGGAGGATCGCCTGAGCCCAGGTCAAGCCTGCAGTAAGCTGTGATCCTGCCACTGCACTCCAGCCTGGATGATGGAATAAGATCCCAACTCAGGAAAAAAGTTAACTTTTTTATCTTACCAGGGAAAATTATCACAGTAAATACTATATTTTTCCTTAAAAACCTTGTTGTTTCCTTTAAAACCCTGCTTCATTTCTTGGGAGATGACATTTTACTACAAAATAATTTGGTTAATAAAGAAATAGGTTTCAAAAGGTTTTCTGAGTTGGAGTCTTACTCTGTTGCCCAGGCTGGAGTGCAGTGGCATGTTCATGGCCACTGCAGCCTCAACCTGCTGGGCTCAAGTGATCCTGCTGCCTCAGTCTTCCAAGTAGCTGGAACTACAGGCACACGCCACCATGCTCAACTAATCTTTTTATTTACTGTAGAGATGAGGTCTCGCCAAGTTGCCCAGGCTGTTCTCAAACCTGTGAGCTCAGGCAATCTTCTCACCTTGGCCTCCCAAAGTGCTGGGATTATAGGCGTGAGCCACCGTACCCAGCCTGAGTGTTTTATTTATATATCTTGACCATTTATATGTAAAAAAGTTATCTCAGAGGCAAACTTGGACAAAAAGATGAAATTTTTGTTTGCTTGACGTTTAAAGGCCATATTTTGTGCACATTTGAAGTGGTTTTGCCAAAGGAAGCTTTATCTGAAGGGTTACAATCAAGTACTACATATTAATTTAAGAGAGAAAACACACCTGTTTTTCCATTTAAGTTACAAGTTTGTATTACAAAATCAAATATTGGTCAAAGAGAAACTTTAAATTTACGAAGGTCCCTGGTTTCTGAAAGTGTAACTGTTTTCCTGAGGCTGCTCTGGGTATGCCTCAACTACTAGTTTGCAGTCAGGAAAAGGAGAAGCAGTGGTGTGATGTGGCTTACATCAGAGCAGAACACGAGAAGTAAAATTCCCACAAAAGAGCTGCTCTCGTCTCAGCTCTTATTTTCCCCTGCTAAACCCATATTCAAGTCTGATCCTGAACAGCAGAGGAAAATTTAAGCACATTTGCTCAGAAACAGTAACAGTACAAGAGGCTTTACTGACTACAGTGCAAACTGAAGTATGAGGAAGAAACGATCATTTAAAAACACCAAAACCCTTGCAGAGCAGAGATGAAGAAATAAGTTAGACTACTGCTGGGCTGTGCTCAGGAGGGCCTCACTCGCTCCGGTCTTTGGGCTCTCGGTATTTCCATTGGATGTAATCAAAGATGTCTTTCTCACTGTCCACTGACAGGGGTTCTCCAGCAACTCCTGCAAGTAGAAAGATGAAACAACTTACCTGAAGAACCAGTCTTGAAAATTTAGTACAGAGGGTTCAGATAGTGAGAATGTGTGGGACTAACCTTCAGAAGGAAAGGAAAACGGTAACCACATCACTAAAATGACACTGGCCACCTCCATCCTCTCCCAACTGACGACCACCATCCTCTCTCAACTGATCACTACCATCGCCTCCCAGCTGGCTACCGCCATCTCTTCCTGTCTGCCCACCACCATCCCCTCCCGAATGCTCACTGTCATCGACTGCCCACTGCCATCCCCTTCCCCACCATCCTCTCCCCACCACCATCTGCTCCCAACTAGCCCGCCATCATCCCCTTGACTGGCCACTGTCATCCCTTCCAACTCAACTGCCCACCATTATCCCCTCCCAAATGCCCACCACCATCCCCTCCAGACTGACCACAGCCATCCTCTCCCAACTTGCCACCCCCATTCTCTCCCAGGAACTGTATGAGCTTTGTCACACACATTCTCAGTGCTACAGTGGGAAACTTAAGTACCCCAATCAGGCTATGGAAGTGACTCTAGTTCATGAGCCCCCTCTGCCAGGGTGACACTGCAGCCATTATGTGTTCTATAAGACACGCTAGTCATTTGCTTTGCAATGCAAGATGGTTCTTGCACTAGCAGCACTAGTGTGACTACTAGAAATGCAGGATCTCACATCTCATTGCAAGCCCAGGGCATCAGAGTTCAGATTTAGTGAGGCCCTAAAGCTGTTCTGTGCACACTGACATGTGAGAAGCACAACCCTCATCCACCAGGGATGAAAGTCTTATTTTATATTTATACTTTTAGGACAGAATGACTAAAGTTCATACTTCTAGTAGAGAATAGTAAACCTCATGGTTCACTACGAAAGTTAACAAGATCCATAAAGGAAAGATGAAGCAATCATTATTCTTTAAACTTTAAAAACATGGGGCCAAAGCTACCTAAAAGCAATAACAACTGAGCTGCTCAGAAGTCTTGAGGCTATGTCTTCTGAAAAAACCCTTTAGATCAATACTGTCCATCATAGGTAGAAAGGATTTTATCTATTTAATAGAGCTGGGAACAACCCCTACCTCAATGGCCTTCAACTGAGGGCCTGGGAGGACCTTCTGTCTAGATGAAAGCCTCTCTTGCTGTCTGAGGGACTCAAAATACAAAGAAACTGCACTAACTGGCATAGTCACTAGAAGACTGTTGAGAGAAACTGAATTTGCTAAGCCAAAATACCTTTGAAATAACATTCTTTCCAGATGACAGGGACACTCTAATGCAGACACAAATACTCACCAGTGACTCCCAAGGGGCGAATGGTGTACTCATTGATTGTGAAACCCTTCTCTAGGGCATGAGCTCTCATATTCTTATTGAAAATATCACTTCCAGTGAAATAGAGAACACCACAGTAATACTGATCTTTGGGTATCAACCTAACAAAAACAAACAGATAAATTTTTTTTACTCTACATTTCAAACTTAGCAAAATAGGACTCCTAAAATCAATTAGAAACAAAATACGACTATGTGGCCTAATGACACATAAGAGGGGACATCATTAGGTAAACCACTGAAATCACTCAACCTTGCAATTTATTTAGGAGTCAGTATATTTGGCCCTGAAAGAGGTATGGAGAAATGTAAAGCATCCTCACTCCCCAGGCAGGAAATCAAAAGTCTGTAGACAGTCATTCCTCTTTAAATACTTTTGAGCTAAATACTGTATTTGGCAAGAACACGTGGCTCTTCAGAATAAAAAGAGGCTCCAGACATTCACGTGGACTTGGATACAAACAGGGTGAGGGCCCAGAAGCCCAGCAGAAAGAGGTGACATCAGCAAAGTGAGGCATACCTGATGTCGATCCTTCTGTATGGATACTCCTTCCCATCACTCTTCCTGGGAAGCTGACAAACACCCTACAATGAGCATTTTTAAAAATGTTTACAGATGTCTTTAAACTTATGACTTAATCTTAATAAAATGTTTAACAGGAGGTTGTTTCTGCTGTTAGTGGTAGTAGCTGTACAACTCTGGGAGCACTTTCCAAACTTCATAGCTTCTCTGAGCTGTGTATTATCCCCCTCTATCACACTTCATGATCATGAATGAGAATGATATGCAATGGCCAGCAAGCACTCTAGTGATGAGGATTTGGCCTTCATGTGATTCTAAACTAGAAGCAACAAGAAAGCATCCAACACGGAAAACAAACATAAAAATAAACAGAAAAGAACAACTTGGAAGAAATGATGATGCAGGAAGAAACAAGCAAACAAACAAACTACTAGTAATATTCTCAGATAACACAAAATAAGGGCAGAATACTACAGAAAAAGAATGCTGGGGGAAAGGATTAATTGAAAATTTAAAATATGACACCAGAAGTAGAAGAGTTTGAAACTGAGGACATCTCTCAGAAATTAGGAGAGAGGTGGAAAATGAGAAAAATATAAATAGAAAAAAAATTAGAGGAACATTTTCCTTCCTCTCTACTGGTGAGTTTTCATTATACTTCTTCCTTTCAAACAAAAATTACACATGCTTGTTTTGTCATCTTTTCCAGGAAAATGAGCAAAAATTCTGGACTGTACAGCAACCAAAATATATGTTAAAAAAAAAAAAAAAAAAGAGGCCAGGCTCGGTGGCTCAGCCTGTAATCCCAGCACTTTGGGAAGATGTGGCAAGTGGATTGCCTGAACCTGTGGGTTCAAGACCCACCTGGGCAACTTGGCAAGACCTCGTCTCTACAATAAATAAAAAATTAGCTGGGCGTGGTAGCGCACACCTGTAGTTCCAGCTACTTGAAAGGCTGAGATGGAAGGATTGCCAGGGAGGGCAAGGCTGCGGTGGCCAGGAGCATGCCAATGCACTCCAGTCTAGGCGACAGAGTGAAACTCCAACTCAAAAAAAAAACCAAAACTATAAATACCACATTTCCAATTACAAGTATCAAGAGACAGGTTTGTGGTCCTAAAGAGCAATCAAGTTAACACACATGCCACTAAAAGCCATACTTTTTCACTCAGCAGAATAGAAACATTAAAATCTAAAATGGGTATTTTCTTTAGCTTTTCTTACGGGTGCAAGATTAATGAACCTTATTTACCTTCAAAATATGAAACCTCCCTTCTTAGGCATTAACAAGGTCCAACTCAATTTCTACCTTCAAATGCAAGAGAAATCACTTCTATCTGAATTATCAGGAAGTATTACCTTGTGGACATGAATGTCTGGATGCCACAGGCAATGATCTTGCTGTTTGTCCTATCAGTCATAGGATTTCATCTAATGGTTTTGTTCCTTTCCTCAAGGCTAATTTTATTTTCTGTACTTTTTCTGAAGTGCTAATGTTAAGGAATTTTTCTTTACTACTGTAAATTCTGTATTAGATGGAGTGGTTCTGATTTTTTTTTTTTTTTGAGTTGGCATCTCACTCTGTCGCCCAGACTGGAGCGCAGTGGCCTCTCCCGGCCACCGCAGCCTTGACCCGCTGGGCTCCAGCGATCCTTCCACCTCAGCCTTCCAAGTAGCCAGAATTATAGGCATGCGCTACCATGTCCGGCTAATTTTTTGATTTATTGTAAAGATGAGGTCTCGCCTGCCCAGGCGGGTCTTGAACCCGCGGGCTCAGGCAATCCACTCATCTCAGTCTCCCAAAGGCACCGAGGCTGAGCCATCGAGCCCGGCTGAGTGGATCATTTTTATTTGGCATTTCAGTTGGGTAGCCTCGTGCTGCATGTCTTTAGACATGCCTCTTTCATTACTCAGGGTAGCTGTGGTATCTCCTGTTGTCCCTTGAGTTCTTCCTGTAGCTATTTCACATAAAATCACCTACGGCCATACTTGCACAAACACTAAAATTTGAATGGCACTTTTCAAATATAAAACTCATACTTAAATGCAGAGGAAAATGTTTTTTCTTACAAATATTATTATATTCACAGGAAGAAAGGCCCAATTATCTAAAGTCTATGATTTTACAAGATGATCTGGAGTACCACTGGCTCTCGTGTTTATAATTTTGGGCACAGATTAAGACTTCAAAACGTGATAGTCAAGAGAACAAATCACAGATTTAAATCCCAAAGACTGATTATGGTATTACAGATAATGGTTTTTACCCAGGGTTCCTGGCTCTCAACTCTCACAGTCCTTGTTAGTGTTTTGTTATAGTGTTGGGTGGGGCAGACCTCAGGAAAAGAAGCTCTTCAACCTTCCCTTTTCCTCCTTGGGGCAGAACTCTGATATTCCCCCATTTTCTGAGTGGGTCTTTAGAACCTCCCAGAGAGATCCTGCCCTATATCCTTGGGAAAGAAGGAATGCTGAGGTCTGGGTTAGGAAAGTTCTGGATAACTGAACACATGGAGATTTCTGGGGGGTGGCTCACCAGGGAGGGTATGGAAACTCAATGCACCTTCACCCATACCTCGCCCTACGCATCTCTTCATCTGTACCCTTTGCAATATCCTACCTTAATAAATAGGTAAATGTGTTTCCCTGAGTTCTGTGAGCTGCTCCTGCAAATTAATTGAACCCAAAGAGGGGGTCGTGGAGAACCCGACTTGAAGCTGCTCAGTCAGAAGTTGCAGAGGCCCAGGCTTGTGACTGGTGTGTGTAGTCTGATGGGACTGAGTCCTCGCCCTGTGGGATCTGACACCATCTCCATGTAGTGTTAATTGAATTGGAGGATGCACAGCTGGTGTCCACTGCTTGGTGTGTGAGGAGAAACCCCCACATTCGGTCACAGATCAATGTCTGTGTTAACTATTGTCATGGTGGACAAAGGAAAAACTCAATTTGGGAGATTTTTCCCCAAAGGACTGACTAGACCTTTTAGTTATATCATCCCCAAAGTTTGCTTGGAAACATTGTTAAAATGTGACCAACTTAAGCAATACATTTTCACAGCCCATTAAAATCACCATGCTGAACTTAATGACGTAACTTTGTATTCGTGTGTGTGTGTGTGTGTGTGTGTGTGTGTGTGTTTACACATACACAATATAAAATTTCCCATTTTGAAGTGTACTTTTCTTTCTTTTCTTTTTTTTTTTTGAGTTGGAGTCTCACTCTATCGCCCAGACTGGAGTGCAGTGGCTGCTCCTGGCCACCGCAGCCTCGACCTGCTGTGCTCTGGCGATCCTTCCGCCTCGGCCTTCCAAGTAGCTGGAACTACAGGCGTGCACTACCCCACCTGGCTAATTTTTTTGATTTACTGTAGAGATGAGATCTCGCCAAGTTGGCCAGGCGGGTCTCGAACCCATGGGCTCAGGCAATTCACTCACTTCGGCCTCCCAAAGCGCAGGATTACAGGCTGAGCCACCGAGCCCGGCCTGAAGTGTACTTTTCTATGGCATTGAGTACATATACTGTTGTGCAACTATCACTACCATCATCTCCAGAGCATTTTCATCTTCCCCAACTGAAGCTCTGTCTCCATTAAACACTAACTCCTCATTCTCTCCTCCCCCCATCTAACTGAACCCTAACCCTAACCATCTGGTGAGTCACCCCTCATTTATTATCCACACATCCATATATTTGGATGCACTCTTGGACTCCCTGGCTTTGCTATTCGGATAAGTTCTTGGGTCTCTCGGGCTTTTCCCATTTCTCATCTTGGGATATACCCAGCAAGGGTCTGGGACCCAATTGCCATACGTCCTGGTACTGGGCCTTCCAGGACATGGTGGAGCATAGCATGCAGTGAGCTCCAGTGGGCACAGGGATGGGAGGACGAGGATGCTCTCTCCCTGGTGACTCACATCCTTTGTGTTGATTCCTTTGAAACTGTTGGGGTCACCCGGCAGGGGATCTGGAGGGTTAAGGCCCAGGAACAAATCCATAAAACCAAGAGCACATCCCAGTTGTATCCCTGTTTCTTTTTATAGGATCCATGGGATACTCTCAATCAGTTGTGAAAAAAGATACACCACTGGCATGCCTTTTAAAACACCTTAAACCCAGGCTCGGTGGCTCAGTCTGTAATCCCGCGCCTTTGGGAGGCTGAGGTGAGTGCCTGAGCTCACGGGTTCGAGACCCGCCTGGGCAACTTGGTGAGGCCTCATCTCTACAATAAATCAAAAATGAGCCGGGCGTGGTAGCGTGCGCCTGTAGTTCCTGCTACTTGGAAGGCTGAGGCGGAAGGATCACTGGAGCCCAGCAGGTTGAGGCTGCGGTGGCCAGGAGCGGCCACTGCACTCCAGTCTGGGTGACAGAGTGAGACTCCAACTCAAAAAATAAATAAATTAATTAATTAAATAAAACACCTTAAAGTTTTAAAACTAAATGAGAATATTCACCCAAAATGTTTAATATTTTACTGCAATACTGCTTGGCCACAATATAAGCTGGGGGATGGCGAAACTGGAAGGTGGCTCCCTAGCTCCTAATACACTTCTGCAGCTTGATTTGTACTTAAAAAGAAATGGCAAATGCCTTCAAATTCCAGATATTCAGGTCTTTTATGAGTTAGCTCACCATCCAGATCTGTTCCTCTTGCCACCTTGTTGCATTGACTCCCCAGACCCCATTCATTGCCCATAGGTTCATCAGAGGATACCAATCCCACTGACTTAACTTCCCCTCCCTCAAAAGATTTTCCACCTCCTCCATACTCTCGTATTCCTTCTACAACTCCGATTCCTGCTTTTCCTCTAACAACTCAAATGCTAACCCAGCTGGTTGAACTTCTGTCTCTTGTAATCTGCTTTTGCTACTCCACTCTCCATCAGTTTCCCTTCCTTCTCTTCCTTTTTGCCTTCCACCTTGACCTGCGGAGGAGGGGATGACATCTATAGCCATGAGCCCTAACCCTGGCCTCCAGTCTCTCTTCTCTTTTACCTTTGGAGAAGGGGCCGGCCCCAAAGGCCACGGTGCTTGACCCCAGCCTCCAGCCTTCTCGTCCCCCTTCTCTCACTGTCTGAAAACCCCCTGGCGGCAGCCCTATTAGCTGCAGCAAGTCTCCACCCCCCCATGTGTACTTGGGAATCCCATTCAGGTTTCCACATGGTTTAACCAGTCTCTCCTCAGGGAGGTGGCCGGAGCAAAAAGATATTAAAGCTCTTGTCTGTCTTTTTTTGTTGTTGTTCTTCTATGATAAACTTCTCAAGTTAAATCTAAACTGGGACCATAACAACCTTCTTTCCAGACAAAAGTAAAGGGAGCACATGTTAATTAATCCTGTTAACTAACAAACAAAAAAAGTCAATTGTAATTTTAATCTGCTTTTCAAACCAAACTTGCAAGTCGTCTAGTAAAATCTTAATTCCAACTTTACCACGTACTAAAATATTAGTGCTAAATAACACCAGTGTTTGTTATATCGGGCTCATTAAGGTTGTATTTATAAAAAAAAAAAGTTAAGTCACTTTTACTAAGCCTAGTACTTCTCCTGTCAGACAGATAAAATACTGGGTATTCTGTGTGAGCACAATAAGGATGGGAATTGATCACTCTCACCTAATTCTCCACACCTTACAATTAAGATTGTAATTTAGCAATCTATAAGGGTTTTTAATAAATTTGCCTGTTCATAATTATAAATAAGTAGGGACAAATCATTTCATATTCATGTGGTCTGCTCACTCTAAAGGGTTTTGCATCAGACTGTCACAGAGAAATGGTTAAAAAGTTTCACATGTATAATCTATTAAAAAGGAGGTTTTTAAGGTTTTTTTCAGTCAAAACATTAAAAAACAAAAAACAAAACAGTGCCAACATGGAGGGCAGCAGAACCAGAGGTCCAAAACAGCACCCCAATTGGCAGTTGCAAAACTCCAACTGCCCATCAAAGACCCGGTAAAAAATCTGCTAAGGGGATGGTGTCTGTTGCTTATGGGTACAGTCCGTAGGGGCACTGAAAGCATAGTTGCCCCAAAAAGGTCTTAGCCTCCTGGACCTTGTCCAGTGTGCAGGCCAGAAAGCCATAGGGAAGCAGGTGCACTCTCTTCTGAAGAGAGGAGAGAACACTTGGCTCACAAACAGTGGCCACTTATGGAGGCCTGGGAATCTGCTAAACTGCCTGGCATTTGCTCACCATCACTCCAACAACCCCTAGGTAAATATTAGGGTGCTAGAACCCAAATTAATTTCTCAATTTAATATAGGTGCCAGCCTTTTGGTCCTAGCCATCCATGTTGGAATCACATAGCCTTATCTTAATTAAAAGTTACTGAAGGTTAATTTTAAAAAGTGTAAGTGGGGCAACCCCTTCAGGTCCCCTCCCACTGTGGGAGCTTTTCTGTCCTCTCAATAAATCCTTTCTCACTTAAAAAAAAAAAGCCTGTCTAATTAACAATCTCTAAAAGAATTTTTTCTTTAAATAATGGGGGTGGGGAGGAAGAAACAAAATTCAGTTACTACCTCCCCCTGCTGCCTTTGTTACAAAAGTGAGGTTTTTTTTCCTTTTCAAAATCTTTGGACTATCACTTTCGCTAAATAAGTAACTTTTACAATAACTACTGTAATCTTGTGTTATGACATTATGTTTTTAAAAATTTTAATACTTAAACTCAAGTTCTCAATTCAGTCTCTTTAGGGTAGGGTAAGAAAGAAGCCCCAGGAACCATACTTGCCCTACACCCTCCTCTTGAACTGCCTGCAGACCAGGCACAAGGGTTACTAATCCAACTATAGGATAAATAACAAAATAACATGGGCTGAGCCCTCTAGCATATCAATCATTGTGAAAGTATATCAGACCTATTATAAAAACAAAAGAAACCATTTTCTCTTGCTAATGTTTACCCGTTTTAAATTCTAAATTTAAGCTACAACCTAATTACATGTCTCTAATGTTTTCCATTTCTCTTTCTTCAGACTTTGTCAAAGTGGCTGTGTATTTCCTTGTTAAAGTACAACTATAGATTATTTACAAGGAAATATTTCAACTTATGTTGATAAATTAGAGGTTTTAGCAAATCATACATATAATTTACAGAACTACTTTCACTTTTCCAGCAGTGTTTCTGGGGCAATAGCCTTTTTCATCATTGCATGTTTGACAATTTTTGCCTATGTTCTCACTTGATGTTTCATTACATCTAAATAGTCTTCAGTTGCAGTCACACTATTTCCTATTTGTGCCCTTGGAAATAGATAGGTAGGGGACATCTCTACAGCCCACCTCAGCAGGAAGCAGTTATGGAAGATTGATCCTAGCCCCATTTCGCAGGATCTTAAGAATAATTCCAAGAGCAGGAGTGGGAAATGAAAGGACGGACCAAGAGTAGAAGCCATTTTTGTCTTGTTCCTAAACCCTAACACAATGATGGGAAAGTAGAAGTTATGTGCTGGAGAAATGCATACTCTAGGTAAAGATTAACTTTGCCAACTTTGTCTTTTGAGAAACACAGAACCCTCAAGCATGACCAGTACCAGCCTAAAGTAATTTGTCTTTTTAGAAACCCAAATTTCTCAAGCATGACCAGTATTGGCCCATCGTGTAACTTCCTGAGGGTGGTAAGATTTGTGACTCGGTGCCTGGTGACTAGGGTCTCCAAGACATCCGCAAATGGTCAACAAGGAATTCACAGCAGTCATGTCTACCTGATTGCAATATCTCTAAGGGAAAGGATTTAAGCTGGGGCTCAGGGGGGTACATGGCCACACTCATCTTGGAGTGCCAGTCCTCTTCCTGTATGTGGGAAGTAATCTCTTTCTTAAATAAATCTTTTATTCTTTCATTTCTGTGTGTGTTGCCAATCTTTGCATTACTTGGATCTCTGGTTACCAGCACACACTTCCAGCACACTGGCTCCAGCAGTGCTGCACCCCTCCACATCCATCTATCTTTCCTCTCATACCTTAACACCTAGACCCTGGCAAACACCACTCTACTTTCTGATATCTCAATTATCTTTCTCAATCATCTTTTGCTTTTGGCTAAAACTTCTGCCAAATCTATACACTGAGATTCTTACTGATTTTAGCATGTCCACCCCCTGAAAGCAAAGTCTTTTTCAGTCATATAACTTAGAAAAAGGGGGACCTGAAGAAAAAGGGATCCAACTGATGTATAAGTGACCAAAAGAATAAAGATAGCCTTAAGAAGTAAGAATCTTTATTCTAGATTTTTCGCCTTCCTGTTGATTTTTATACAGTGCCATTTATTAATCTGTTTGAATCCATATGCCATTTGTCTTAAATCTTAAAATCTGAATTTAAAGATTAAGCCAAATCCCAGGAAGCCTAAGGGATTTGGACAGTTCATCACAATGAGTTTCACTGTGCAAGTGTTCCCCTCAATCAGATTCCATAGTTATCATTCTGCAGAACATGTTTCTTCCCTGAGTGTTCTATTACAGAACGCTGACACTTCTTTCTTTGGAAGTGTAATAGAGTAATACTCTTCAATCAATTCTAATCTCACTTATTGAATAATTTTAAGACAGAGAATATGAGAACCATTTGCTATTTTAGGGAAAAACTTACTGTGTGTCAAAGTCATTATTGAGATATATATAAATTTTTTTTTTTTTAGAAAGCAGGATTTAGCCAGGCTCGGTGGCTCAGCCTGTAATCCCGCGCCTTTGGGAGGCTGAGGTGAGTGGATTGCCTGAGCCCGTGGGTTCGAGACCCGCCAGGGCAACTTGGCGAGACCTCATCTCTACAATAAATCAAAAATTAGCCTGGTGTGGTAGCACACACCTATAGTTCCAGCTACTTGGAAGGTTGAGGCAGAAGAATTGCCAGAGCCCAGCAGGCAAGTGAGACTCCAACTCAAAAAAAAAAAAGAAAGCAAGATTTATTGAGGACAGAAAAGCTCCCACAGCAGGAGGAAACCCGAAGGGGTTGCCCCTATTGATATTTTTAAGAAGCAGATTATACCTAGTTATCTATTCCAATATTATATCTATAGGTGGAGAATTAAGAGAAAATTATTTATGAATATTCAGAGAGTAGTTTGTTTGTTTGTTTTGAGTTGGAGTCTCACTCTGTCGCCCAGACTGGAGTGCAGTGGCCGCTCCCAGCCACCACAGCCTCGCCTGCTGGGCTCCGGCGATCCTTCCGCCTCAGCCAT
>NW_007245722.1:377338-388979 GCF_000164805.1 Carlito syrichta
GGCCGCTCCCAGCCACCACAGCCTCGCCTGCTGGGCTCCGGCGATCCTTCCGCCTCAGCCATCCAAGTAACCGGAATTATAGGCATGTGCTATCACGCCGGCTGATTTTTTGATTTATTGTAGAGATGATGTATCGCTGCCCAGGCGGGTCTCAAACCTGCGGGCTCAGGCAATCCACTCACCTCAGCCTCCCAAAGGCACGGGATTACAGGCTGAGCCACCGAGCCCGGCCAGAGAGTAGTTTTGACTAGCAGGCAGTCACTAATTATTTTTCTCTAAGGTCTCATGGATTTATTGCCTGTAATTCAAAGCTACCATGAAGTCACACTTTCAGAATGGCTACTGAACAGTCTCCAAGGCTTTTTGCAGATGTGCTAACTAAAGCGAGTACTTACCATGAACTTTGTTTCACCCTTTGACAGAGTATCTGTAATAAAATGGACCTTCTGTAATTGCTCCACAACACGATGTAACAGCTTTGGCTATAGAATCATAATTGGGAAATAAGAAAAAGAACAATTACTCTGTTGTATCAAAAAACATTTTTTTAAGAGAACCATGTATCTTGTCACCATGTATCTTGTCACATTGCCCAGGAGAGAGAGCAGGGGCTGTTCACAGGTGCAATCACAGCACACTACAGCCTCAAACTCCTAGGTTCAAGTGATCCTCCTGTTTCAGCCTCCCAATTACCTGGGACTACAGGCATATACCACTGCAACCTGGATAAGAAAACATTTCTAATGTGAATTTTCTGATTATTGATGGAGAAATTCCTACATTTTTTAATGTTCTGAGTAAGTACATTCCCCTCTAAGAGAAAATTCATCTTATCAAATGAAACATATTTTTAGTAACCACTGCTTTTCACCAATTTTATGACACTCTAAAACAAATACCATTTGTGTTTATGTTCCATTAAATCAAAGAATTAGCTGCTTCCTCTTTAAAAGGCATATATTCCAAAATAAAAAGTGTTTTGTCTTCATGGATTTTCTAAGAGGTAAAATTTCTTGGTATTTTTATTGAGGTAAGCCATCTCAATACATTTTTAAATAGAGACAAATTTCTTTAGTGAAAACCTGAATATTATACTAAGTATTTTTAAAATATCTATAATGGACAGTAAATAATTCTTGAAATATTTTATTAAATGTCATCTCTTTCAAATGTTAGACTGTCCTCCCAATTCCCTGAGGGAAGACAACGTGTATCCCTTTAAGCAACTTAGTTTGCCTTTCACAGAATTCAACCAATACAAAAGACTTCAGCTGATTTTTTAGAAAGATTAAAACAAAAAGATTATTTTGAAAATATCCAACCACCATTTAGAAAATGAAATTCACTCATTTTTTTTTGTCGGAGTCTCACTGTCACCCAGGCCAGAGTACAGTGGCGTGGCATGCTCATGGCTACTGCAGTCTCGACCTGCTGGGTTCAGGTGATCCTTCCACCTCAGTCTTCCAAGTAGCTGGAACTATAGGTGCGTGCCACCATGCCCAGCTAATTTTTTAATTTCTAGTAGAGATGAGGTCTCGCCAAGTTGCCCAGACTGGTCTTGAACCTCTGGGCTCAGGCAATCCTTTTGCCTCCAGCTCCCAAAGTACTGGGATTACAGACATGAGCCACTCACTGTGCCCAGTGAAATTCACTCTTGTGTAAGACTGAGCACATTGATCATATACTCTGAGGCACCTGTTTGGCTGATTCCGACGTGAAGCTTGGATGGGTCAGGAGGATGTCCATGTCACCACTGGATTCTGCACCTGCAGCAACAGAGTACACATATGGGGATCTCCATTTATATGCTTCAGTCAGGCAGACAGAATCAAGCTGGTGACACACACGAAAGAGCCTTACTTCTCACAGCCTAACTTTCTATTGCACTGTGCTTCACATTTAGAATTAGTTAAAAGATTTCAATTTTCTGTCCAACTATTCAGGTACATTGATGCAGACAACAGAATCTGGGATAACAACAGTAATTGGCATTAGATATACACTGCACACAACTGGTTAACTTCATGTGTTAAAAAATGTACCTCAGTTGCCGGGCTCAGTGGCTCAGCCTGTAATCCCGCACCTTTGGGAGGCCGAGGTGAGTGGACTGCCTGAGCCCGCGGGTTCAAGACCCCCCTGGGCAGCGAGACCTCATCTCTACAATAAACCAAAAAATCAGCCAGGCGTGGTAGCACAGGCCTGTAATTCCGGCTACTTGGAAGGCTGAGGCGGAAGGATCACCGGAGCCCAGCAGGCGAGGCTGCGGTGGTCGGGAGCGGCCACTGCACTCCAGTCTGGGCAACCGAGTGAGACCCCAACTCAAAAAAAAAAAAAAATGCACCTCAGTAATTACTCAATAATGAATACAAACAACATTTAAGAATAGCTTTAAAATACACCTACGAATAACTCTAAATCCCAAAATCTCAAATTATACAATATACTCAAAGTTTATAAAGGTTAATCAGAAAACTCATTTCAATTCCTGAGTGAACTCATTTAATAAATATTAATAGCCGGGCTTGGTGGCTCAGCCTGTAATCCCGTGCCTTTGGGAGGCTGAGGTGAGTGGATTGCCTGAGCCCGCGGGTTCGAGACCCGCCTGGGCAACTTGGCGAGACCTCATCTCTACGATAAATCAAAAATTACCTGAGCCCGCATGTTCGAGACCCGCCTGGGCAGCGAGACCTCATCTCTACAATAAATCAAAAAATCAGCCGGGCGTGGTAGCTCATGCCTGTAATTCCGGCTACTTGGAAGGCTGAGGCGGAAGGATTGCCGGAGCCCAGCAGGTCGAGGCTGCGGTGGCCAGGAGCGGCCACTGCACTCCAGTCTGGGCAACAGAGTGAGACTCCAACTCAAAAAAAAAAAGAAAAAGAAAAAGAAAAAAAAAGAAATAAATATTAATAAAATTTATTATTATGGTATCATGAATAAAAACAGTACTTTACAACTGCCTTGCTTTTGGTTTTGATTTATACTCTAGAACAACATAGTTTCAGGAAAGTTATATACACAACTGTTTATAGCTTTCTTTTACTACATTCTATGAAATTCTGACTCCACTTATGTGAACTTTCTTTTCTGCCTTTTTTTTCCCTATGTGCAAATGAAGACTCAAAATTCCTCTACACTTCAGTTTCCTTGTATGAAACTACTAAAAACTATGTCATAGGCTTTTGTGCAATTAAATAAGAGTATATAGAAAAGTATTGACTATTGTGCCTGGTACCCAGCATAAAATAATCCTCTCTATCTCCTGACTTTTCATTTTCATAAGGAGAACCTATGTAAAACATAGTTTTGGTGACTTAATATCTTGCAATGTCTTTGGATTGTTATCTTATACATCAATAATCTTTAACCTGATATTTAAATGTAAATAAGACTAGATTAAATGTGCATTAAATATTATCATTATTATTATTTTTTGAGTCAGAGTATCCCTCTGTCACCCAGGCTAGAGTGCAGTGGCATGATCATGGCTCATCACAACCTCAACCTCCTAGGTTCAGGGGATCTGCCTGCCTCAGCCTCCTTAGTAGCTAGGACTGCAGGTGTATGCCACCACACCCAGTTAATTTTTAAATTTTTTTTGGTGGAGACCCAGTCTCACTATGTTGCCCAGGCTGGGAAAGCTATTTTTTCTATTATTATTACTATTATTATTTTTAGTTGAGGTCTCACTATTACCCAGGTTGGAGTGTGGTGGTATAATCAGGGCTCACGGCAGCTTTGACCTCCCAGGTTCAGGATTCTTTCACTTCAGCCTCTCAAGTAGCTGGGACTATGGGCACGGGCTGAGGTGAGAGGATCACTTGAGTCCAGGAGTCCATACTGCGGTAAGCTATAATAGCACCACTGCACTCTAGTCTATGCAACAGAGGATTACTCTATCTCCAAAAAGAAAGAAAGAAAGAAATACAAGAAAATTCATTGTCCTTCCCATTTATTTCTCCTAAAGTTTGGATATATTTCACTACCCACCCACTACCAAAAATGATTTACTCTATTTAAAAAAACAAAAACTATATGAGTAAAAAAAGAAGCAAACTCAGGGTCCATTAATAGGGGACCAGATGAAAGGTATGATAATCCACACAACTGAATGTTATGCAGCTATAAAAAAGAAAAAGGAAGTTCTCCATATACCAACATGGAAAGATCTCCAGAATGTATTTGAAAGTGAAAAAAACAAGGCGTAGTACTGCATATATGTGTAAATTCTGTCATCTTGTGAAAGAAAGAGAAGGAGAGGAGGCAAAACAAGAATGCACACTCATATTTAGTTGTATTTTCATGTAGAAACATTGAAAGGATACACAGGACAGTGGTTCTCAATGGGACAGTATTGGGAAGAGGCACAGAAAGCAAGCAGAGACAGGGTAGAAGTATGCTGTCTTAGAGTATACATTTTTATATGAAACATGTAAGCATATAACATACTCAACAGTAAAAGTAAAAAGAAAATAGTAATACATAAATCCAGGAAGGTTGTCATGGTCAATGCAGCATACATTTGGCTTGTTGTGCCTCCAAATCTACATTTTGAAAATATAAGCCGGGCTCAGTGGCTCAGCCTGTAATCCGCACCTTTGGGAGGCTGAGGTGAGTGGATTGCCTGAGCCCACTGGTTCGAGACTCACCTGGGCAACTTGGCGAGACCTCATCTCTACAATAAATCAAAAAATTAGCTGGGCGTGGTAGCACACGCCTGTAGTTCCAGCTACTCAGAAGGCTGAGGCGGAAGGATCGCGGAGCCCAGCAGGTCGAGGCTGCGGTGGCCGGGAGTGGCCACTGCACTCCAGTCTGGGCGACAGAGTGAGACTCCCAACTCAAAAAAAAAGGAAAAAAAAGAAAGAAAGAAAATATAGAATCCAAGTTCCCATCTAAGGAGATTCTTATTATTAGTAGATTTGTAACAGGGTATAACAATGTGTTGGGTTTTATAACCCACTAGGTGTTTGTGATGCAGACATACTTGAACAACTGGAATATGGAATCTAAGATAAGGAGAGACCTAACAGTGGCAGTAGATTTGGCCTCAGAACCCAGGTCTTTTGACCCCAAGGTAATGTCCTTGCTACTCATCAGCAATTACGGATTTAGTCCTCTTCTCTCCTCAGTTCTAGAGTCTTTTTTTCTTTTTTTTGAGTCACGGTCTCACTCTGTCACCCAGGCTGAAAGGCTGGAGTGCAGTGACATGACCACAACTCACTGCGTCCTCGAACTCCTGGGCTCCAGTTATCCTCCCATCTCAGCCTCCCAAGTAGCTGGGACTACAGGCATGCGCCACTATGCCTCGCTAATTTTTTTCACTTTTTTTGAAGAAACAAAGTTTCATTATGTTGCCTAGGTTAGACCCCAACTCCTGAGTTCAAGTAATCCTCCCACCTCAGTCACCCAAAGTGCTGGGATTACAGGCGTGAGTTACCACTCCGGGCCAATGCTAGATTCTCACAGCAGTTACCTGGAGTATTTCCAAAGCCCATTATCTACTTCCTAGACAAAACTCCATAGTTGGCCAGAGATTCAGTCCAGGTATGTATTCCAAAATGTTTTAAATACAAATTTATTTTATTTATTTTATTATTTTTTGAGACAGAGTCTTACTCTGTCACCCAGGCTGGAGTGCAGTGACATGCCCATGGTTACCGCCGGGTTCAGGCAACCTCCTTCCGCCTCAGCCTTCCAAGTAGCTGGAACTACAGGCATACACCACCACGTCCAGCTGATTTATTTATTGTAGAGACGAGGTCTTGCCAATTTGCCTAGGCTGGTCTTGAGCGCCTAAGCTCAGGTGATCCTCTCACCTCCTCTTCCCAAAGTGCTGGAGTTGCTGGCAAGCCACTGCACCTGGCCTAAAAGTTCGTATTTTTAAGCTCATATTAGCCTTTGAAAATTTTAAGTCAGTAAGAGACCAGGATTGTGTTGTTCTCACTTTGCTTGTGTTCACATAGCAAGTGGAGATCTCTGAATGACCTGATTGTTGTAAGGACTGGTAATAACTGGTACTTCTGAGACATTATTCTTAGATCCATTATAGAAAAACTTGGAAAACTTTAAAAGTATATAAACAAAACTACCTACAGCTTCACTAGCACCTAGCCAAAGATAAATGTTATTAGCATTTATTATATCCAAAATCATATTATAAATGTTGTTAAAACTAGTCATTTCAATATCCTAGGCCAGGCATGGTAGCTCACAACTGTAAACCCAGCACTTGGGGAGGCTGAGGTGAGAGGATTGCCTGAATCCAGGGGTTTGAGATCAGCCTGGACAACTCGGTGAGACCTCGTCTCTACAATAAATCAAAAAATTAGCTGGGAGTAGTGGTGTGCACCTGAAGTTCCAACTACTTGGAAGGCTAAAGCAGAAGGATCGCCTGAGCCCAGCAGGTTGAGGCTGTGGTGGCCATAAGCATGCCATAGCACTCCAGCCTGGGTGACAGAGTGAGACTCCAGCTAAAAAAAAAAAAAAAAAAAAATCCTATAGTAAAATCAGGACAAATTTCCCCTAGTTATTATTACATATTCCCATCTATAAACAAATACATTTAACTAGTTCTGCTAGGTCTTAGTAAGTCTATGAAGTAACACAAATTACATCTTTTTCATCCAAGTTTTCCTATACATTAGGTAACTTTAACATCAAGGCACGAATAGCCCAAGATTAGAAAGTATGTTACCTCTTCTGAAACTGCCACAGACTGTAGCAATGTATTCAGAATCCACATTTTTAACTTCATTTAGTACAATATCCTAATAGAAGAAAAATTAAGTCAGTGTTCCAAAAATAGCTTTTCAACAAGTGACATTCTCAATTCTAATCAAAGAATACAATTCAGCACACTCTTACTTGCATTTGTAACATCTCTTCACGAGGGATTCTTTTCTCAAAGTCCTCAAAATATCTATAGAGATAGAATAAGTAGACAAAAGATTTCTGTAAAATTTAAATCTCCTTAAAAATTAAATTGCCTAACATAAATCAAGACTAGAATTCATTGAGAAGACAATAGTAAAACTGGGGGTGGGGTAGAGGTCAAGGGAAGGAAGGTTTATTCCTTATTGGATCAAAATTCTTAAGTGTCACCTTTCCAGAGACTTCATCTAAACCTTATCTGTAAATAAGCTTCATATTCACGTAACAAGATAAATGTATCTAAGCCAGTGCATGTTTTCTAAGTAGACTGCCCTCTACTGGCAAGTCTAGAGGTTACAATTTACTGCTCGTAAATTCTGCAAAATTATATTTTAAGATATTATACTACAACATGGATGAACCCGGATAATAAAATGCTAAGTGAAATAAGTTCGTATAAAATACCACATATTATATGATTTCACTTATATGAAATGTTTGTAATAGGCAAATCGATACGAAAGTAGAGTAGTGATTTCCTAGGGCTGAGGAAGGTAGAATGGGAACAGGAGGGAGTACTGAGAAGAAAAGGAGAATGACTGCTAATGGATAGTTCTTTTTGGGACCACAAAAATGTCCTAAAACTGACCATAGTGATGGCTGCACAACAGTGAATATACTAAAAGCCACTGAATTGTATGCTTTAAATAGGTGAATTGTATGGTATGTGAATTCTATCGCAAGTCTGTTATGAAAATATTATATCAGTATGAAATAATATCTAAGCATATGTCAAGAATGATGTAGCACCTGCTCAAAGCCAATTCTCACAACAACCAGGTTCTCCAGAAGACCTCCATTTACAATGTAAACACAAAGAAAATGAGAAGCACACCACCCTGGTCTCTTGCTGGCTCAACATTTTGGAATGGCAGTATAAATTTTAAAATATTATGACAAGGCATCAACAGGAAAAATTCAGATGGTTATTAGGACTGAATCACCAACAAGACTATATAATACCAGGGGACATACATATAGTGCTTATGTACTATAACTGTAAATAATCAATTAGAAAGGGGGGTTCCCAGATTATATCTGGCACATAAAGTAATTACTGATGCCAATATAGAAATACGCCTACTCATTATTCCTATACTGTTATTTAGGTATGGAAATTTTCCTTTTTTTAATGTAGATTTTTTTTGTTATTGTTGTTAAATCATTGTGGGCTTTATTATTGTGACAAGATAACCATAAATCTGACAAAACGTGGCACATAACAAAAGCAAGCAAGTTTCAAGTACTTGGTGACCACCTTCATCAAATTATCACTGGTCGCTATGACAAAAAAAAAATAGTCTGCTTCTTTTTCTAATTTTTAATTAATTTATTTTCATTTTAAAGACGTGGGTTCAATTCCAGACTAGGTATACAAGTGGTCATTGTACAGGTACAGTTTGGGCCTTAATGTAGTTTTTCATGTTCACGTCCTATCTTCTCAGGTAGACTACAAACTCCTTAAAAGCACCACTGAACTTCGCTGTATCTTTACCCCAGACCTAGTGCAGTGCTTTTTGCAGCGTGGGCATGAAATAAACACCCGCTGACTGCTACATGTACTCAGTTCTATGTATTTTAAGAGGAAGTTCCCTGTTAAAGTCAAGAGAATGGGGGAAATTCTCAAAACAAGTAAATAAACAAGAAAGCATTAGCAAAGCATTGTGTGAACACAGGCATATATTCTCTAGGAGTCCACAGAAATCTTAGCATTTCTGAATAGAAAAATGGTTGTGTTTAGCTAAGCCTGAAGGGTTGTTATGGTATATGAAACAATACCTATAAAAATTTTACTTTTACATCTCAAATATCAAAAGAAAATCTGTTCCTTACTTCAGCCCAATTCGCTGATGATGGTTCAATTTGTCTTCATTTTTTCTGAGATCTGAATAGAAGATAGACAAAGTTGAGGTGTTAATTTAAAACTTTTGGGGGGAAAAAATGCTAAACTCAATGATTCTTTTTACAAAGAACTATCCAAGAAAAAAATATACTGAAATGACTTTGAAAATACAATGAAAGTCCTGGCACAGTGTCTCAGCCTGTAATCCCAGCACTTTGGGAGGCGGAGGTGAGAGGACTGCCTGATCCCAGGGATCTGAGACCAGCCTGGAGAACTTGGTAAGATCTCGTCTCTACAATAAATCAAAAAACAAAAACAAAAAAAACTAGCCGGGCATGGTGGCATGCATCTGTAGTTCCAGTTACTTGGAAGGCTAAGGTAGAAGGATCACTTAAGCCCAGCAGGTTGAGGCTGTGGTGGCCGTGAGCATACCACTGCACTCTGGCCTGGGTGACAAAAGTGAGATTTCAACTAAAAAAAAAAAAAAAAAAGAAAATACTATGAGAAAAAAATTTCAGATGTTAAGAACTAGGTAGCTGGGTGTGGTGACTCACACCTGTAATCCTGGCACTTTGCGAGGTGGAGGTGAGAGGATTGCCTCAGTCCAGGGGTTTGAGACCAGCCTGGGCAACTTGGCGAGACCTCATCTCTACATTAAATCAAAAAACATCAGTCAGGCATGGTGGTGCACCCCTGTGGTTCCAGTTACTCAGAAGCCTAAGGCGGAAGGATCACCTGAGCCCGGCAGGTTGAGGCTGCAGTGGCTGTAAGTGTGCCACTGTACTCCAGCCTGGACAACAGTGAGACTCCAACTCAAAAAAAAAAAGAACTAGGTAAAAGTGACTCTTCAAATCCATGTAGTTAAACCTAACAGTTGATTTTATAATTTTTCTTTCTTGAATCAAAATTTCTATTAGGATTGCATAAGATAGTAAATAAAACATACCAGGATCATCCCAAATTTTACTGACTTTAGCAAAAAGCAATCTTATAAAGACCAAAACTATTTAATTTATTGTTTTTTTAGTGTTGTTTTTTTTTTTGAGTTGGAGTCTCACTCTGTCGCCCAGACTGGAGTACAGTGGCTGCTCCCAGCCACCGCAGCCTCGACCTGCTGGGCTCCGGCGATCCTTCTGCCTCAGCCTTCCAAGTAGCTGGAAATACAGGCACGTGCTACCACACCCAGCTAGTTTTTGATTTATTGTAGAGATGAGGTCTCACCAAGTTGCCCAGGCGGGTCTTGAACCCACGGGCTCAGGCAATCCACTCACCTCGGCCTCCCAAGGTGCTGGGATTACAGGCTGAGCCACCGAGCCCAGCCTAATTTATTGTTAATAGCAGCAGTTAATAAACATTCAGAATACCACAACTTCTGAATGTTTTCCAATTAACTAGGTTCATTCATATTATTCATTTGTTGATCCACTCCTTCATTCAGTTAGTACGGAGTATCTATTTGTGCAGGCACTGTGCAAGAAATTTTGTCGAAAGAAAAAGTATTACTGTATCTTCTTTTTTTTTTTGAGTGGGGTCTCACTCTGTCATTCTGGCTGGAGTGCAGTGGCACAATCATGGCTCACTGTCGCATCAACCTCCTGGGCTCAGGTGATCCTTCCATCTCAGTCTTCTGAGTGGCTGGGATTACAGGTATACCACCATGCCTGGCTAACTCTTCCTCCCCACTTCGAGATGAGGTCTCACTATGTTGCCCAGGCTGGTCTCAAACTCCTGGGCTCAAGCAATCTCCTCAGCTGGGCCCCCCAAAGTGCTGGATTTACAGGCGTGAGCCACTATGCCCAGCTGTATCTTCAATTTTTATTTAAAAAACTGTCATAACATCCTGTCTTAAGTCTAAAAGTGACTTAGTTCCATTTGGGTGTTCTTTTATTGGGCATGAGTACAGCAGTGAGACTCATTAAAGAAACAGCAAAGCCAAGCCTGGTAGCTCATGCCTGTAATCCCAGCATTTGGGGAGGATGAGGCAGGAAGACTGCTTGAGCCCAAGAGTTCATGACCAGCCTGGGCAACAGCAAGAAATTGTCTGTAAACAAAAAATTTTAAAAATACATAAATTCCTTCTGGAGATATAAAGTAGAGAAAAATATACGTCTTTACAATACATTGAATACAATATTTCCCACAGTTGTGTGCACATAGAAAAGACTAAAGTAAATGACTAAAAATAAAATTAAAATATTGAGTTTGTTATACATATATATAGGTATGAATATAAACCGTTGTATTTCGTATCTGTGAATTTTGAATTAACATAAAAACCAGAACATGTACCAAGCACTCTAAGTTCTATAAATAAGTTATTGCATTTAATCAGAAGACCCATTTTGCAGGCAAGAAGCTAAAGCATCAAGGTCACCCACTCTAACAAAGTGGTGAAAGCGGGATTTTAACCCAAGACAGTCTCTAAAACCTGTCCACCTAGCCATTTGGGTTACTTGCAAATAGACTGAGCCCACAGATACTAAATCCCAAATGCCACAGATAGGTTGTAATGAATCCATGTATATAGCATACACCCTTAAAAAGTGATAATTATATTTAAAGGATTGCTATATTAGGTTTAAGAAAACTGTTTCATAATTACTTGACTTAGGCTCTATTTGTATCACTTCTTTGAAAGCAAATATTCATTTAATAACCACTGCAAATCACACAATATTTCTCAATATATAACTTAGTTTTTACTCTGACTTTAGATTTTTTCTGAAATTTTACTAAAGAAACAAAGGCAACTTATATATTCTAAAAATATGCAAATGACAACTATTTCATTGTCTTTAAACAAAGAAGTCACTTCTTGCTCTTGATTTCCTGAGTTACAACTCTAAAATTGTTTAAGATGGTAATATAAAC
>NW_007245722.1:389383-402585 GCF_000164805.1 Carlito syrichta
AGAAAAATATCAGGTAGATAAAATGGGTGCTATGACAGAGTAGCTGAGCCCTACTTTAGACTGAGTGCCAAGCGAAGGCCTCTGAGATGATACTGGAGCTGAGATTTGAATGACAAAGAGCCAGCTGTCTGGGGGATCAAGGGGAAAAGCGTTTTTGGGGAAAAGAAACAAGCAGTGCAAAACCCCTAAGGCTGGTACGAGCTTGACTTGTTCAAGAAATGAGAACTAGTAATGGCTACAGTGGCATGAGATACCACTGAGTAGTGTGCAGGGCTCACGGCCTGTTGTGCTTCTGCAGCCATGGCTGTAGGTTAGAGTTTATACTGAGAGCAATGGGAAGCTATTAGAGGGCAATGAGCAAAGCAGTGATAAAATCTGATTTAGGTTTATAAAAGATCATAGCAATTGCTGTGTTCATATAAATAAGTCAAGACATCAGAAATGATGGAAGATGATCTTTTTTTTTTTTTTGAGTTGGAGTCTCACTCTGCCCAGAGTGGAGTGCAGTGGCACACTCCCGGCCACCACAGCCTCGACCTGCTGGGCTCTGGTGATCCTTCTGCCTCAGCCTTCCAAGTAGCTGGAACTACAGGCACGCACTACCACGCCCGGCTAATTTTTGATTTTATTGTAGAGATGAGGTCTCGCCAAGTTGCCCAGGCAGGTCATGAACCCACGGGCTCAGGCAATCCACTTACCTCAGCCTCCCAAAGAGTGGGATTACAGGCTGAGCCACCGAGCCCGGCTGGAAGAAGATCTTATAGAATGGCAGGGGCCACCGTAACCATAAAGATAAACCCAATCTGCCTTTTCATTTTATAGGGAAGAACACTGAAATCCAGGAAGATGAAGCAACTTATTAAGTGTTATGAATCTAGCTGGTGGTAGCACTGGGACAAGTACCCAGATGTCCCGACTCTTCCCACAGTACCAAATACAGCTAATAAAGTAGGAACAGGCAACAGAAACACACACACACACACACACACACACACACACACACACACACACACACACACACACACACAGGCACAATAGTCCAGGACCATCGTGTTTGGGAAAAAATATGAGGGGGGATCAAAAACAAACTGGAATTATCTTTTGGAGTGTAGGCCTCTTATACTACATTCCAAATTAGCTCCTCTGGATCAAACCGTCAACCAAAGTTTTTATCTGGAAGTTTTAAGAAGGCTGCATCAAGATTTGCAGAAGAAACATTCTGAGTTGTGGCAAGCAGGTGACTGATTCTTCCACCATGACAACTCACCTGCTGACAACACTGTGCAGAGTGTTCAGCAGTTTTTGACCAAAAATGACATGACCCCCATGCCTCACCTTCCCTATTCACCCAATCTTGCTCTAAGAGACACTTCTTTGTTTCCCTGGATGAAAAAAGTCGATGTGGGAGAGGTAAAACAAAAAATGGCAGAAGCACTAAAAGGCACCAAAACTGTCGGGTTCAAAAACTGTTTTGAGCAGTGGAAAAAGCATCTCAACAGGTATATTGCACCAAACAGACAGCACTTTGAAGGTGACTAAAGTTTAAACATGCAAGAATAAATACACATTTTTAAATAAATTCTAGTTTTTTGGGGGTCACCCCTTGTGAACCATTCAGTCATCTGTGCAAACAACACACTGTTGTATTGTGGTATAGAAACGGATATTGATATTAGGAATGCAATGTGGCATAGACAAAATGGAACTGAACTGGGAGTCAAATGACATAGGTTCTAACCCTGGCTCTGCCACATATACTTCGGAATAACTTTCATTGAACATGCTGCCATTTAAAGGGATAATCATATATTTAAAGGAGTGCCTCATTCCATAGAGATGAAAGATAAGCAAAGCATACAGCTTTAATATTTCAATGTTAATCTTTACTTTGTCTAGTATCAAGAAACTCCCTTTGGTGCTAGTTAAAATTTAAGATAAAGATTGATTTGGTAAAAAGTGCTTGAGAGCTTGTTCCAAATTTGTAAGATGCTATAGAAAAAAGTTTAAATGCTTAAGATAAATATCATGCTCAGAGAAGCCAAAGAAGCACAATCTGAAGCAGGCACTAAGATATACACAGAGCAAATAGAGTTTAGAGGAAGGAGAGTTGGCTTCTGGCTGGGGAATCAAACTGGTTTCATGAAGGAGGCAACGTCTGCCTGGAATGGGACTTTCACAGTAGAGGCAGCATGTGAAGAACTAGCCTCAGATACATAAGCCATGGTAGGGGGAACAGTACAGGCTGAGACACACAAATGGAAAAGCACAGGTTTTCAAAAGAAACAGCATGTAACTTAGTTTGGCTGGCATGAAAAATAAAGCCAACCTACGACCATGTCTGCTTAAAAAACAGTTCTTACCCAATGCCACTAACCCGAGTCAGGAAATTGATGGATGAACTCGTATCATCCTGCCGAATCTTTAAGGAAAAAAAAAAAGTCTAACAATAATTTAGGAATGCTTCGAGGACTTAAATAATCTTACTGGAAACACAGCAGTCTGCTAAGAGAAGTGACGAGTCATTTACATTTGCCTGAATATATGAAATATATGAAATATTCATATATAATCTAGGTAGTTATTGGTGAAAAATAAGCTTTAGTCAAAGCTTATAATCTCTGAAAATGAGAAGTTAATTCTATCATAGATGCTAACAGTCTCTTAAGTATCACATTAAACAAGTAAACATTTTATAGGAACAATATTCAAATTTTTAAGAACAGAATAGTTAAAGCCATCAACTCCACTCATCTCTTTTCCTCCTGGGTCTCACTAGAGTGACTGGCATACATGCAATCATGCTATATATGACAGCTGCCATAAATACAGACCCATAATAAAAGAAGTAAACAAGTTAAAATTTTACCTTTTCCAGTTTACGTAATTTTCCAGTTGCTAAAAACTCATCAATTTTTTCAGCAATTTTTGTTCCTACTCCAGGCTACATGGAAAATTAAAAATATAAAAGTCATAATCAAATCACTAAAAAATAAAAAGTGGAAAATAAAAAACAAATTAATATCATGCAACAAAGTTTGAAACAAAGTACACAGAAAATTGAATCCCAGCAAAAACAAATTCTCCAATAAGCAAAATGCTTAAATGATTGACAAAAAGGAAATCCTAAGAAAATAATTATAAATATCTCTTGCTTATTTAAAATTAACTTTTGTAGCCGGGCTCGGTGGCTCAGTCTGTAATCCCGCGCCTTTGGGAGGCTGAGGTGAGTGGATTGCCTGAGCCCGTGGGTTTGAGACCCGCCTGGGCAGGTGAGACCTCATCTCTACAATAAATCAAAAAATTAGCCGGGCGTGGTAGCGCACGCCTGTAGTTCCAGCTACTTGGAAGGCTGAGGCGGAAGGATCACCGGAGCCCAGCAGGTCGAGGCTGTGGTGGCCGGGAGTGGCCACTGCACTCCAGTCTGGGCGACAGAGTGAAACTCCAACTCAAAAAAAAAACAAAAACAAACAAACAAAAAAAAACCAAATAAAAGTAACTTTTGTACCGAAATATTAGAAAATACAGAATTGTATAAAGAATATTAAAATCACTTATTAATTTCATTGCCCTGAAAATTAAAGTCACCTGTAACCTAATATTTTATGTGCATTACTTGACCTTTTCTGCTATAAGCAGAATTATATTTGTATATACATACTTTTGTAATACCTCATCAACAAATGTCTATATCAATCAATAACTACAATATCTTTATTGGCTGCACAGTAAATCATTGCATGTATAATAATATATTTAGCAAATATCCCACAGGTGAACAATGCTTTCATAAACTTCCTTTAGGACACTCTCAAGCTTTTGCATACCTCAGCGACACCTGAGGGACTTGTTAAAACTCAAATGCCAAGTCCTACCCTAGAGCTTCTGCTCTACTACATGGGCGTGGGATCAAGAGTTTGCATGTCTAAGCTCCCAGAGGATACTGATGCTGCTGCTGCTGCTGGTCTAGGCACCAAGTTCTGAGAACCACACTGCTCTAGAACTGCACATTCCAACATGGTACACTGGCCACATGTGAAAATGTAAGTTTAGATTGATTAAAGTTAAAAAATCAATTCTTCAGTCATACTAGCCACATTTTAAGAACTCAGTAGCCAAATGTGTCTCATGGCTGCTGTACTGGACCACACTGCTCTAGAACATAAGATTAGGAGAGCTGAGTTCCTGCCTTTTCATTTCTTTATTCCTAGTGCCTGGCATATAGGTGTTCACAAATCATGAACTAACGAATCCTTGTGGACACATAGCTCTCCTGGTTTCCTTAGGACAAATTCCTTAAAGTGAGATTACTAGGTCAAAGGATACATACATTCTGCCAAAATCCTTCAGAAAAGCCATAACAACCAACACTTTCATCGGAAGTAAACGAGTGTCCTTTTTTTCACATCTTTATCCACATTTTATATATTTGATAATTTGACAGGCAATATACAGTATCTTGTTTCAATTAATTTGCAACTTTGATTATTAGTGAAGTCGAACTTTTTCATATTTATTGGTCCTTTTAAACATTCATCATGCATAATAATGTGTATACCAGTTATTTTCTATTGTCTCTTAGTCCTAAATTCACCCATCTATATTCTTGACTTAGTTAATGGTTAATAAACGTCTTCAAACTACTGAATTTCAAGTTCTGAAAATAGCAATAACTACACAGAAATGAACAAAAGACTTAGGAAGTAGAACAGATTAGAAAAGGAAACTGGACCGGGCAGGGTGGCTCACACCTGTAATCCCAGCACTTTGAGAGGTGAAGGGGAGAGGATTGCCTGAGTCCAGGGGTTCAAGACCAGCCTGGGCAACTTGGTGAGACCTCATCTCTATAATAAATCAAAAAATTAGCTGGGCATGGTAGCATGCGCCTGTACCTCCAGCTACTTGGAAGGCTGAGGAGGAAGGTTCGTCTGAGCCCAGCAGGTTGAGGCTCCGTAGTCATGATCGTGCCAGCCTGGGTAACAGAGTGAGACTCCAACTCAAAAAAAAAAAAAAGAAAAGAAAAGGGAAACTGCTTAGGCTCCTCATCTCCTACATCAGAAGATTTTTTTTAAAGGTATTTTTGCCTTTACAGATAGTGTTTCAATCATTTTACTTAATAACATACTGGCCTCAAGCAATTTAGACACTGGCCCAAGATGCAAGCTATTTTCTATACTTGACATTGAGGAATAAAAGGCAAACTACTCATTCTGGAAATTTCAGATTTCAGACTCATATGGGCTAAATAGGTCTGTGATTCTTAAAATAACATTGAAAAGAAATAATGATAAGATTTTAACATTTAGTCCAGTTTTACCTCAAAGGAATGTTGGATACTTTTGTATTCTCTTTAGGGATATACCATAAGCTCAGATATGGGATGAAGTGTATCAGAGCTTTTCAAAAGTTTTTCTCTAATAAATGAGCAGGCTA
This sequence comes from Carlito syrichta, assembly GCF_000164805.1. Taxonomy (NCBI): domain Eukaryota; kingdom Metazoa; phylum Chordata; class Mammalia; order Primates; family Tarsiidae; genus Carlito; species Carlito syrichta. The sequence goes on from NW_007245722.1 coordinate 394,814, forward strand.
TTTGCCATAAACATAAAAAAGGAAATACTGAACAGTGTTGATAAAAGGGGAACTGAATGGACGTAGGAGTGGTTCCTGAGATTAACAATAGGGCGGTTTACCAATAGAAACTCAGAATTAGAATTAAAGACTAATATACTCATAAAGTACTTGGCTAGTGTATTTGAGAAGGGAATACTGATACAGAGAATTGTTTATGCCACAAAGGATCTAAAACCTATATATCAGAGCGTGATATGTATTGAACAAATTCAAGGTTAAGATATGGCACATGATTAATGTGGATAATCTGACAGTCATAAGATGTACAAGATTTATGGTAACATTAAGACTTTGAAAGGTGAAAATATAAGGACAATTATGGCTCAAACCCTCAAGGTTTCTATGAGAATGATAAGAACATCAAATATTAATACTTAAGTTCTAGAGGACTTTAGTGGAACAAATAGGTAAAGAGCAACAGAAGGAGATCATAATCATCAGGGCCTGTACTAATCAAAAGTCATGTCAGTTTGGCATCTTGAACAAAAGATAAATGAAACATGGTTCCTAAGTTTGAGAAGATTTGAATCATTTAGTGAGATATGGATAAGACAATCGGACTATCAAAGCCAGACCTTCTCAGGATATTCAGAGTGATATTACAGTTGAGTATCCCCAATCCAAATCTGAAGTATTATAAAATCCAAAGCTTTGTGAGTACTGACATGACACTCAAAGGAAATGCTTATTGGAGCATTTTGGATTTCAGATTTTCAGATTAGGAATACTCAACCAAATACAAAATTCCAAAATCCAAAAAAATCAGAAATCCAAAACACGTGTAGCCCCAAGCATTTTGGATTAGGGATACTCAACCTGTATTACAAATTACCAAGAGATGTGACCCTCTAGAAACTGTTGACATTACTAGCATACAGGGCTTCATGGAAACTATTTTATTGAGACAGGGCTAAATGTCATAATCTAAAAGGGGCATAATGGTACTTATTAGTAGGTGAAGTTTTTGGGGGGAACACTAACTCTCATTAACTCATGCAGGTTCCTATTCCTGGGGACCAGAGAAAAATAGCTAGGGACTAGCTATGCTAGTGCCACTCAGTCACCATACTCTTCTTAAGGCCTGACACTCAAGCTAAAATTCAGTGTGAGAATGAGTACATGTATATATGGTAACACAGAAATAAAATTGCAATTGTGTATGTTTAAACATTTTTTGTCCACTCAAACCCCTAAATAAAAACATTTTGAGCATGAAACAGTATGCTTACAATAGCATTAATATTATTCCAAGAAATCAGGTATAGAGAAATCTTCCCATGTGGCTCAAGGCCAGTTCAGATAGGTGAGTTGGCTTTGATAGGAACCTACCAAATTTGCACATGTGCAAACTCTTCTAATCCATTTCCTCCACTAGACTTACCAGTTTTTTAGCTTCTGCTCCACTCTTTATTTTGTGTGGGTACTTTGCTATAACAGATGCTGCTTTTCTATAAGGAAACAAAAAAAAGGGAAATTAATGAGAAATACAGCAAGGCCTTAATTTTTCTTAAACTACAATACATATATAAGCAAATACCTTTCATCAAGATAATCTTCTACCTCCACATAAAATTTAAAACTTAGATGAGTTGACAGACCCCCCATATCTTTCTTTCTTTCTTTCTTTATCTATTTGAGTCAGAGTGAGACTCTTATTTATTTATTTATTTGAGTCAGAGTCTCACTCTGTCACCCAGGCTGCTGGAGTGCAGTGGCATGCTCATGGCCTCTGCAGTCTTGACCTACTGAGCTTAGGCGATACTTCCACCTTAGCCTTCCAAGTAGCTAGAACTATAGGTGTGCACCACCATACCCAGCTAATTTTTCTTAATTTATTGCAGAGATGAGGTCTTGCCAAGTTGCCCAGGCTGGTCTCGAACCCCTGGGCTCAGGCAATCCTCTCACCTCAGCCTCCCATAGTGCTGGGATTACAGGCATGAGCCACCACACCCGGCCATATCTTTAACTTTAAAAGCATCTTGGAAATCCTCACACTTGAGGATAATATAATTTTAACTGTATATGTAACACTAGAGAGATTCAGAAGACCAGCACTCTATTTCCTTTTTTGAGAGTAAGTGGAAAATACCATTTGGTTCCTTTTGTTAATAGAAAGTTCTTAGAAATTGTTCATAACTCCTTCATAAAAATGTGCCACTATAGCTGAATTATTAGACACCAGATCTGCTTATGGATGGCTATTTTAAAATTCATGGTTTCAAACAGCACCCCCTCTGACCTAATATCAGGGTTTTTTTATTGCTCCCATTTCAGTGTAGCACAAAGAAGTGACCTATTATTCTTGCCCACCTCCACATATACCCAGCTCAGCAATCTAGTGACAGATTGGGTACACCCTGGGAGCTCGCTAATGGCACCCATTCTATAATTTCTTTTTTTTTTTGAGTTGGAGTCTCACTCTGTCACCCAGACTGGAGTGCAGTGGCCGCTCCCGGCCACCGCAGCCTCGACCTGATGGGCTCCGGCGATCCTTCCGCCTCAGCCCTCCAAATAGCCGGAATTACAGGCATGCGCTACCACGCCCGGCTGATTTTTTGATTTACTGTAGAGATGAGGTCTCGCTGCCCAGGCGGTCTCGAACCCGCAGGCTCACGCAACCCACTCACCTCAGCCTCCCAAAGGCGCCGGATTACAGGCTGAGCCACCAAGCCCAGCTCCATTCTATAATTTCAATGCTAAATGTAGTTTAGAGTTGATGCTGATAAAAAGTGACAGTACAGCTAAGTCTAAAACATAAATTTTGGCTAGTTTTTGGAATCTTGAATTTTCATTCTATTCTAGCACATATAAACCTTTAGATCTGGATGTCAACTCCTCCATAAGCGTATGATTCATGATGAGTCTGGAAAGGACTATTTATAAGCTAAGAAACAAGCTGAGGGCAGCTTTTGGCAGGGATCATTTCAGGAAAGGTAGGTAGTTCCAGATCACTGGTACTGTGGGGCAAAGCCTGAAAGGGAAGAAGAATCAGAACATGAAAGGGCTTTCATATGCCATCATATATTTGGGTTTTATCAAAGGAAAGAGAAATTTTTAATTATTTGATATGGGAGAATGACAATATCAAATAACTATTTTCAAAAGAATAGTTTGGCCACAATAGTTTAGGGTGGGAAGGAACATGCAGGGGTGGAAGGGCATCACCCGCTTTTCCAGATTTATTTCCTACTCAGACCATACTACTTAAGCAAACAGAGTTGCTAACTTCTAAAAAATGTTATACCTTTCATGTCTCAATGCCTTGGCACATTTTGTTTCCTTTGTTTAGATTGCTCCTCCTCTCACTTATCCCCTAATGAGCTCCTTCAATACTAAACACCTCCTTGCTGAAGACAGCTGTGACTCAAATAGACCACATGGTTGAGTATCTCTAAGATTTCTAGGTCATCAAATGCGTGGATGACAGTACAATTAGCTAACATAGAAAGTAAGGAAAGGCAGGAGCATAATCACTTTTGAACTATGTTGAGGGGGAGAGGAAGAAGGGAGTTGAGTTGAGATGAAGGTAATAAAGGGCTAAAAATTTGAAGAAAAGTCCACTGAGGCACAGATTTGGAGTCACTGACATAAGTAGTAATCAAAGCCAAGAATGGCAACATTGTCAGGGAAAGTACAGAAGTGAAAGAAGAGGACTGAGGACTGACTTCTGGGAATCACAGGCTACATATCCCTTATCTAAAATGGCTGGAACCAGAAGTGTTTCCGATTTTGAATTTTTTCGTATTTTGGAATATTTGCATACATATAATGAGATATCTTGGGAATGGGATCCAAGTCTAAACACAAATTTCATTAATAGTTCATATATATCTTGTACACATAGCTTTAAGATAACTTGAAACGACATTTTAAAATAATTTTGTGCATGAAATAAAGTTTTGACTGTGTTTTGATGCAACCCATCACATGAGATCAGATGTGGAACTTTTCATTTATGTTATCACGTCAGTGTTCAAATAGTTTCAGATTTGGAGCATTTTGAATTTTTGGATTAGAAATGCTCAAACTACACCAACAGTAAAAGGCAAAACAGAAGAAGAGATGAAAAAACAGAAAGAGTGCCATCACAGAAGTCAGGAGCTAGGGGTGAATGCCCCTGAGTTCAATAAGATGAGACATAGGTGATGGCACTTTCAGAGCAATGGTAGTATGAAAATTATATTCAATGAAATAAGGAATCACTGAGGATGAAGAAGTCCAGGCAAGGAACACAAACTGCTCAATCAGACTAACTATAAAGCCAGAAAAGAGATAAGGTGCCAGCTAGAGAGAAGTTAAGATTATTCTGTTTTGGGCCTGGCACAGGGCTCATGCCTGAAATCCTAGCACTTCAGCAGGCTGAGGTGGGAGGATCACTTGAGTCTAGGAGTTCAAGACCAGCCTGAGCAATGCAGTGAGACCTCGTCTCTAGAAAAAAAAAAGAAAAATTAGCTAAGTGTGGTGGCATGCACCTGTAGTCCCACCTATTAGAGAGGCTGAGATGGAGGGGTTGCCTGAGCCCAGGAGTTTGTGGCTGCAATAGCCATGATCATGCCACTGCACTTCAGCCTGGTTGAGTTGGACTCTAGCTCTGTCACCCAGGTTGAAGTGCAGTGACAGTGACACAATCACAGCTCACCGCAGCCCTGACCTTCTGGGCTCAGGTGATCCTTCCACCTCAGCCTCCCAAATAGACAGGAGTGCAAGTGTACTAATTTTTTTTTTTCTTGTAGAGATGAGGACTCACTGTGTTGCCCAGGCTGGTCTTGAACTCCTGGGCTCAAGAGATCCTCCCGCCTCAGCCTCCCAAAGTACTGGGATTTCAGATGTGAGCCACCGTACTTGGTCTGTTTTTGCTTTTAAGAGCTGAGGGACTTGGACATGTTTATAGGCTAAAGAGCAGAAGCAGGTAGGTGTGGGAATAAAGGATAGGATAAGGACTCTGGTGAGATGGACAAGGATGGGATCCTATGAAGGTGACACAATCAGCCACAGACCAACCAGATAGAAAAATGTAATTCCTTGAGCCTGCCTCATTAATTTCACAGTATAGACCTCAACCCTGAACTATCTTTCATTACGGCTTGAAATCACCCCCTCATTTCCAGTAATTCACGTCTGATAATGGGAAAAATACGTATCAGGTTACAATTGTTTTCCATCAGAATTGGTAACTTATCTGAATTGACCCTACAGAGCTCTGCCCAAATTCTTCCAGAAATACCGAGCAGCGTACCATCCTTGGGTCTTGTTTTTTTTCCACTCTTGCAAATGAACCAAATATTTACTGCCCCTGAGTCCTGTTAACTGCCACACTAAACAGGGGCACCTCAGAAGGCATGCGACCAGAGAATGCTGCACTGTCCCACCTGTAAGCGTTGTACTTGTGGATGGCCTGGCTCACGTTCTTCTCAAAGTTCGCGAGTTCTGAAAGGGCAACAGAGGCTCGGGTGAACAAAACCACGTATCAGTCAACGAGACCTGAGTTTCCCGTAAGGGGATGTGGCTGCCTCTAAGGGGCGGCGACCACCCGTTTCTCCCCCGGCCAGACCAAAGGCGGCCCAAGCAATAACCCAGGTGCCCCGGCGGAACTGACCACCAGCCACGGGCGCTGGAGGAAGACTCCCACGAAAGACGACTCCGCAGGGGACGGTTCCACCCGCTGGGCTGCGAGAAAAGGAAGGGGGCGGTGGGCTGGGAGGCCAGGAGGGCCGCCGGTGGGCCGGGCCGTGCTCACCCGTCAGCATGTCGGTGATTCCTCCGTTGAGAGTCTCCTGCGGCGCCTTGCGTTTGCTCATGGCGGCCCGAGCCCGAGGACTCCAGAGTGTTCGGAACCAGGGACCGGCCCCTCTCCCAGGATTAAGGAAGAGCCGGAACTTGGAGAGAGGACCGGAGTTACCTACCCGGGCGCGACCCGCACGACCGGCAGAACAATGGCTGCTTCTGACAGGGGGCGCGGCTCGGCGCGCGTGGTGACGTCACGCGGTTGGGGCGGGGCGGGGCCGGGGCGGGGCGGGGCCGGGGCGGGGCCGGGGCGGGGCAGGGCTAGGGAGGCGCTCCCCAGGTGAGTGCGAATAGGGAACCCGAGGGAGGAGACAGGACGTGGAGTTGGCGGGGCATACGGCGCCCCAGAATTCATCCCAATGGGGGAACCCTGGACTCCTAATCTAAGAGATTCCGTTTTCCCAGTGTATCCTCCCCCTGGAAGGGGAAAATAGGAGTCCAATTTCGGTTCTGAAACGCGTAGACGCTAGAGATGGAAGACCGATGTCTGCGCCCAGTGATTGAGTGCGCCCCGACGCGTTGGTGTGGATGAGCCACAGCACTGGCGTCACGAGTCAGAGCTTCATTAAGGACACGCTGTGAACACTAAGCTTCACTAAGGACCCTATGGACACGCTGCGGTCCACACTGCAGGGAGGGCGCCCTGCGTGAGGTGCTGTGGGGCCTGGAGCCAGGCGCGCCAAGAACAAAACGTTTTGGCTCGTCTGCCAGCCCGTGTCAAAAGATAGTTCATTTTTCATTCCCCGGTCTTTTGTGGGAAGGGCTAAAGTGGCTACAGGAAAAGGAGAAGTGTTTTATCTGGATCGTGAGCAAGGAGACCCGTATCCAAGAAATTTCCAGTCCGTTTGAGAAATGCAAATGTGACATCGCAGTACTTTGTTTCACAAATGTTATTTCTGGGTTCACACCGAACTGCAATTCCAGGCAAGTGCTTTGCATATGAATAAAATTTTATTGCAAAATGATACATAGTTACTGTAGATAAATCTGAAAATGTATAAAAGGAAAAAAGAAAATTAAAATCAGTGATCCCTGGCCCAGGTTCGGTGACTCACACCTGTAATCCCAGCACTTTGGGAGGCCAAGGTGGGAGGATTGTTTGAGCCCAGGAGATGGAGACAGCCTAGGCAACACACACTTTCTAAGCCACTCCTTTTAAAATGTCCATTATTTTTCAATAATGAAACAATGCTTTAGATATAAATAGTTTATTTGATTAGGAAGGTTGTCGTGGTTTTTTGTTTTTACAATATTTGTGTACTTCATGCTCCCTGAGCATACTCTGCCTCTAATGGGAATCAGTGCTCCTACAGCAGTGGGTCTCACTGATGCTTGAGTGTGCCTCAGAATCCCAGAGGACTTCTGAGAACAGATTGCAGGGCCCCATCATTATTGGATGTTGCATTTCATTTGTGAATTTCCTATTCATATTATCATATTATAATAATATAATATTATTATTATGGAAGTAGTTGCCTGTTACTGATTTGGTGCATCGTTTATATATTACTAGCTCATCCTCTTTTGATAAAATTTTTGTAGACATTTGTATTTTCCCCAATGTTTTCCTTGCCTTTTAACTTTATTCCTGCAGCTTAACACCTTGATTCTCACTTGTACTTTAATGCATGACTTGTCCTAGGTTTTTCCTGTTCACAATTTTTTCTGTCTACTTTCTATTCCAGGCTATATTCATAGTCTTTTGATCTGAAGAATGATTATTCCTCATTAAACAAAGATTTGTTTATTCATATCTGATTTTTTCTGTTTGTTTGAGTCTGGTCTCACTCTGTGGTCCAGGCTGGAGTGCAGCAGCATGATCATGGCTCACTGCAGCCTTGACCTCCTGAGCTTAGGCAATCCTTCTGTTTCAACCTCCCAAGTAGCTGGGGCCACAGGCACACATCACCACACCTGGCTAATTTTTTTTTTTTTTTTTTTTTTGG
>NW_007245722.1:402790-407537 GCF_000164805.1 Carlito syrichta
TTGGAGTCTCACTCTGTCGCCCAGGCTGGAGTGCAGTGGCACGCTCATGGCCACCACAGCGTCGACCTGCTGGGCTCAAGCGATCCTTCTGCCTCAGTCTTCCAAGTAGCTGGAACTACAGGCACATACTACCATGCCCAGCCTGTTTTTTGGGGTTTTGTTTTTGGGGTTTTTTTTTTTTAATTTGGAGTCTCACTCTGTCGTCCAGGCTGGAGTGAAATGGCACGCTCATGGCCACCGCCGCCTCGACCTGTTGGAGTCAGGCTATCCTTCCGCCTCAGCCTTCCAAGTAGCTGGAACTACAGTACCATGATGAGCTAATTTCTTGATTTATTGTAGAGATGAGGTCTTACCAGGTTGCCCAGGCTGGTCTCGAGCCCCTGGCCTCAGGCAATCCTCTCGTCTTGGCCTCCCAAAGTGCTGGGATTACAGACCTGAGTCACCGAACCCGGCCTAATTTTTCAATTTTTTTGTAGAGATGAGGTCTTGCTATGTTGCCCAGGCTGGTCTCAAACTCCTGGGCTCAAGGGATCCCTCCTACCTCAGCCTCCCAAAGTGCTGGGATTGCATGTGTGAGCCTCTGTGCCTGGCTCATCTCTGAATTTTGAAAGCTACAAATGTAGGAAACTGTAGGATCATTTTTCATTTGAGTATTATGACAACATTTTAAAAATTATTGCCAGAGTATCCAAGGAGAATGATCCATTCTCTGTCCTTATCTTCTTAGAACAACCTACATTTGATCCACTTAATCACTCTCTTCTTGAAATAATTGTGCTTCTAAAACACCACAAGCTCTGGGTCTTCCTTCTTCCTTTCTGGCCAGTCTCCAGGAGCGTGGGTGAATGGAGGCATGTGCGTACACCCACTGGTTCCCAACTCCTCCTCCACTCTCCAGCCTTTATATATGGGAAGTTGCCTCAGGCCTTGATCCTCTAACCAGCTTTTCCCCCTTATCCACTTTCACCTGTTTTTTTGTTTTGTTTTTTTTGTTTTTGAGTTGGAGTCTCACTCTGTCGTCCAGACTGGAGTGCAGTGGCCCCTCCCGGCCACCGCAGCCTCGACCTGCTGGGCTCCAGCGATCCTTCCGCCTCAGCCTTCCAAGTAGCTGGAATTACAGGCATGCGCTACCACACCCAGCTGATTTTTTGATTTATTGTAGAGATGAGGTCTCGCTGCCCAGGCGGGTCTCGAACCTGCGGGCTCAGGCGATCCACTCACCTCAGCCTCCCAAAGGCACGGGATTACAGGCTGAGCCACCGAGCCTGGCTCACTTTTCACCTGTTTTAAAGGCACATCTAGCTTGAAGACTTCTGAGTTCACTCTTCTGGCCCTGTCCTCTCCCTGAGCTCCAGAATCACAGATCACCCTGTCTACTGTGTCTCCAGTTGTCCATAGGAAGCATCTCAAAGATAGTGTGTTCTAAGGGATCTTTGCCCCGCAAGCTTCTCCCTAACTTTCCCCATCTCAGTTAACAGCATCTTCATCCACCCACCATCAGGTCAAAGCCCCAGGAGTCTCTCTTACCTGTTGTCTTTACACACCCACATCAGGTCTCTCAGCAGGTCTTGTCTTTCTGTCTCCAGAACATACATTCCCACTTGCATTTCGTCTCACCACCTCAGCTACCACTGCCCTAGTCCAGTCTGCCATGACCTCCTGAACTATTGACACAGCCTCCTCAATGGGCTCCTGCTTCTGCTCTTATTCCCCCATAGACCATTCTCCAAGACAAGAGTAATCTCCATTCTTAAAGTCACTCAGTTAAATAGCTGTGGAATCACACTGCTCTCTCTCCTTCTCTCACATATGCTTCTAAATTGCCAGTAAATCCTGTTGGTTTAATCTTCCAAACATATGTGGAATCAGAATACTCTTTTTTTTTTTTTTAGAAATGGGATCTTGCCATGCTACCCAGGCTGGTCTTGAACTCCTTGCCTCAAGCGGTCTTCCCAACTTGGCTTCTCAAAGTGCTGGGATTATAGGCATGAGCCACTACCCCCAGCCTGGAATCTGAACACTTCTGTCTCCTTCAGCATCCCCCAAGCCATGGTTGTCTCTTGCCTGCTCTATTGCCATAGCCTCCTAACTTGCTTCCTGATCACACTATATCTCTGCATCAGCAATGGTTAGTATTTTAAAACCTAAGTCAGATCAAGTCACTTCTCTGCCCAGGACCTTCCAGGGGTCTCCTCTTTACACAGAGTAAAATCCAAGGTTCTCATCACGATGGCCTCCTAGACCTCTGTGATCTGGCCTCAACACCTTCTCTGCCCTCATCTTTGACTCTTATTTTGCAGCTGTGACCCTGGCACACATCTGACCTCATCTTCTACCACCCTCACCTTCTCTCACCCTGCACTACCCACACTGATGTCCTTGCTAATCCTCACACCAAAGAAGCTCTTTCTGAATTAGGTGGCACTGATATTAACACTGGTTCAAATGGTGACAGGACTTGGTCCAATTCACACAGCTTTCCATGTTCAGCCCTGGAGTCTGCCCTTGTGCCTTTTGTACGGATCACTCTCCCCGAGAGACGCCCCCCTTGCTCCCCTCCCCCTGCACATCTCTGATCCTGTGTCGTGTCATCAAGGAGGCCCTACCTGGCCATCCCTGTAAACTGGCACAATCCCCTGCCCAGTCTCCCAGGGCTGCCTTACAACTTTGTTACCTCACCCCGTTTGTTCCTTTGAGACCTATTCCCTGACATGTACAAATCTCCATTACTGCATCCCCTATATCCAGAGCAGCATCTAACACTTAGTAGGTGTTCAATAAATATGTGCTGACTGAATACTCTCTCCTCTTGCCTCCACTCCTCTCCTACTCTAGACTCTTAAAAAAAAAATCTGAGTCAGAGTCTCACTTTGTTGCCCAGGCAGGAGTGGAGTGGCATGCTCACTGCCACCACAGCCTCATCCTGCTGGGTTCAGGCAATCCTTCCACCTCAGCCATCAAAGAAGCTGGAACTACAGGCACACACCATCATGCCCGGCTAATTTTACTTATTTATTTATTTATTGTAGAGACGAGGTCTCACCAAGGTGCCCAGGCTGTTCTTGAACCCCTGAGCTCAGGCAATCCTCTCATCTTGGCCTCCCAAAGTGCTGGGATTATAGGCATGAGCCACCGCGCCCGGCATCTAGACTCTTTTATCCTCAGAGCAACTCCCTCAATGACATTTTGTCTCACAAGTACCTAGTACTATCTCTTTAAAGGGAACCCTGAGTCAAGACATCAGGGGCTTTCAGCCTGTCACTTCTTTCTCCCCAGGAAATGGAACAAAGTTATTTGCTTGCATTGGGTGGAAGGGAGGAGACAAACCATTCATATTTCAAAAATACTATCCCCACAGCAGTTCTGGTTCCCACTTTCCCAGGAAGTTCACAGACATGTAGGTTCTAAAATAGGGGTCCATTTTTGTGAGTTTTTGCAGAAGCCAACACACTACTCCCATATAGATCCCGAGGCCACACTCGTCACTTGATTCACCCACCCTAACCACCTTTGGCTCATTCCTTTGTTTTGTATGTGAGTCTTTCCCCTTATCCCAAGCAGTGGGGCTCATTTAGCTTTTCTTCTTTCTTTTGAGTTGGAGTCTCACTGTCACTCAGGTTGGTGTGCAGTGGCACCCCCATGGCCACCACGGCCTCGGCCTGCTGGGCTCAGTGATCCTTGTACCTCAGCCTTCCAAGTAGCTGGAACCACAGGCATGCACTACCACGTCCAACTAATTTTTTGATTTATTGTAGAGATGAGGTCTTGCCAAGTTGCCCAGGCTGATCTTGGACTCAGGCAATCCCACAGTGCTGGGGTTACAGGCATGAGCCACCGCGCCCACCTTCATTTAGCTTTTCATCCCTCTCCCTGCTTTTCGCCTACTGTGCTCAATCTTGTAGACATGCAATACTTTTCAAACAAAATTCCTCCAGTTAGCAGCCTTAAAACAGTGCTCAGCATTTCATTCCTAAAATTAAGCTCTGTTAGTATCATGATTTGTTGAAATGGTGACACATCTCAGGGTGACGAGCTTGCTCTGAACTTTCCTGGTTTCAGTGCTGAAAGTTCTGTATACCAGAAAGCCCCTTTGTCCTTGCCAAACCATATTTTGGCCGTTATGTCATGCTGTATCACGATATGTCAATTTCCTCTGCACAAGAAGTGTTTGACGCTTGACTTCAGTCAAACCGCAGGTTAGGATAGTCACTGAATAAATACTTACTGAGCACTTATTAAGTGGCAGCAAGATGAAGTCTTGCTCTCATGGGGCTTACACTCTGCAGTGGTGGGAGGAATGAGAAGGATATAGTGAATGGGCAATGGAGAAAGCAAGACGCAGTGATGGAAACAGTCTTCAGCAGTGAAGTACCACCAGGCTGAGACCTGGGGGCAAAGGACCACACAATGAGGGAACAGCCCTGAAAGCAAACAATAAGAGGAGCAGAAAAGAAATGGGAGAGCATGCAGGAGGTGAGTCACATCAAGTTTTTTGGGCCATGGGCAGGAGTTAGATTTTACTCTAAGTGCAGTGAGAGGGTATACAAGTAAATGGGTGACAAGTTTTGCTATTACATCTTTTTTTTTTTTGAGTTGGAGTCTCACTCTGTTGCACAGACTGAAGTGCAGTGACATGCTGTTCATGGTCACCGCAGCCTCCACCTGCTGGGCTCAGGTGATCCTTCAGCCTCAGCCTTCCAAGTAGCTGAAACTACAGGCACATGCCACCACACCCGGCTAATTTTTC
>NW_007245722.1:407630-410233 GCF_000164805.1 Carlito syrichta
CACTCTGTTGCCCAGGTTGGAGTACAGTGGCATGCTCATGGCCACCACAGTCTCGACATTCTGGGTTCAGACGATCCTTACTCCTCAGCCTTCCAAGTAACTGGAACTACAGATATATGCCACCATGCCCAGCTAATTTTTTGATTTATTGTAGAGATGAGGTCTCACCAAGTTGTCCGGGCTGGTCTCGAACCTGTGAGCTCAGGCAATCCTCTCACCTCAGCCTTGATATTACATCTTTAAAGGATCACTCTTGGCTGGGTGCAGTGGCTCATGCCTGTAATCCCAGCAATTTGTGAGGGTGAGGTAGGAGAATTGCTTGAGGCTAGAAGTTTGAGACCAGCCTGGGCAACATAGCAAGACCCTATCTCAAAAAAAAAGGTATTCAGATTCCAGATATGTCCAGAAGATTGAGCCAACAGGATTTGCCGACAATTTGGAAGGGAGCGTGAGAGAAAGAGAAGGTGACTCTATGGTTATTCAACTGAGTAACTAGAAGAATAGAATTGCCGTCATGGAGACAGGAAGGCTGCAAGGGGCAGGTTCGGGAGGGAAATTCAGAAGCTGACTGTGGAGTGTAGACACCTTCACAATACTTATATGTACAGATGCCTATGCCTACATGTGATGCCCAGGTGACAATGATGAAGAGTTAGCTGATGTGCAATTCTGGAGCTCAGGGTACAGGCCTGGCTAGGGGTAGACAATTGAAATCACCAGTGCCTGTGTGATATTTAAAGCCATGAGGCCTCAGCAATCCTGTGAATATGCCCAGAGGAACTCAAATCATTCTACAAAGAAAGACACTTGCACACATATGTTCATTGTAGCACTATTTGCAGTAGCAATAACATGGAACCAATCATGCTGCCCACTGAAAATGGACTAGATTTTTTTAATGTGGTGCATATACATGATGGAGTATTACACAGCCATAAAGAAGGACAGGATTATGGACTTCTCAGGAACTTGAATGGATTTAGAGACTATCATACTCAGTGATCCATCACAGAAACAAAGAACTGAATACCACATGTTCTCACTTATAAGTGGGTCCTGACCATTTATCACATTAGCACAAGGGAGGGATCAGCAGTAGCAGAACATTGCTGGGGTGGGGGTGGGGGGCACATAACATCACTAAGGGTACCTGATCCTAAACCAAGGGAAGTATGGACCGGTGGGAGGCCCAAACTTCACCTGCACATGCATATAGACCACTTATGTATCTAATCCTGATCTGTACCCTACATCTTTAAAATAAAATAAGATAAATGAAAAGAAAGCCACAAGGCAGGATCAGATCACTCTGAAAGTGGGTTAAAGAAAAGGACTCCACAGGCTGCAACTAGCGTGGAGATCTGGTGGGTGTCACAGAACCAGCTGAGGAAACAGGAGGAGCCATCAGTGAAGAGAAATGGCATGTAGACACTGGGAGAGGGCTGCATAGACATCTGCAGGGCACAAGGCTAAACCAAGCTCAGAGCCAATGCATGCCAGACGCAGAGACCAGACTTTAGTCTCTGGGGGATGTCAAGTCGTTGGTAGGTTGTAAGCAGCCCAGTGGCATTTTTCAATTTTCTTTTGTCAAATCACCCTAGCAGTACTGTAGAGGATGAATTTTTTTTTTTATATGGGAGGTGTTAAAATTATTCTAAAAGCAGGAAGACTATTTAAGAAACCAAGGCAAGCAATCATGAGAAAAATATTCTTTTTAAAAAAATTAGGTGAACTTGGGTGACACAAGTGAGGAAGATAAACAATTCTAGCATTATCACTAATCACTGACTTATGGGACTTAATAGATGGCAGTTACCTAAAATCAAAAATATAGACGCAACAGGTATGGGAGCAGAAGATCATAACTTCAGTGTCTCGGGGATGTTTGAATATGTTTGCCACAAGTTGATGATATACACATTTGAAGTTTAGAGATAGAAATGTAGATCTGATATACTTCTCCCAGGACTTAAGCTCATGGGACTTGGCTGTGCTTCTCCACAGTCTCACTCTGTTGCCCAGACTGGAGTGCAGTAGCATGCTCCCAACCACCGCAGCCTCAACCTGCTGGGCTCCAGCGATCCTTCCACATCAGCCTTCCAAGTAGCTGGAACTACAGGCACTAGTGAAATACCACAACTCATCAGTGACAACAAAGCAGATATTGGAAGTATTTCAGAAAGAAGGGTTAAAAGAAACAAGGGACCAAGACTACATACTGCTGAATAGACAGACTGTAAAGCAGAGGGAAAAGTGAACAAAGCCAAAAGACCGTCATAAGGAAGAACAGGACATTGCAGAAGAGAAATAAAAGCAACCCCACCTTCCCTCAAAAACAGAATTGAAGAAGGGGAGGGAAAGGGGGAGAGGGAGAAAAATCTACAGAAATGAAGAAAAACCAAAGAGAGCATGGGTCTCTCCCAGACGCCTGGGAGAGCAGACACTGAGAAAACTGACTTTGGAATGCAAACAATGAAAAGCCCCCAGAATGAAGGGTCTCAAACTACAAATGTAGATATCAAGACAATAATGGAGAGATTAAAAAGAATTCAGGAGACACAAGAAGAAACTAGGAAGGAGCTGATATCTGAGATAACAGTAAT
>NW_007245723.1:0-757 GCF_000164805.1 Carlito syrichta
CATAGCCACAAAAAAAATGAAATACCTTGGCATCTTCCTAACCAGAGACGTGAAAGACCTTTACAAGGAAAACTACAAAACACTGCTCAAAGAAATCAAAGTTGACACAAACAAGTGGAAAAATATCCCATGCTCATAGATCCGAAGAATCAACATTGTGAAGATGTCCATCTTACCTAAGGCAATCTACAAATTCAATGCAATACCCATCAAATTACCAGCAACATTCTTCTCAGACCTACAAAAAACAATGCAGGAATTCATATGGAAACACAAACGTCCAAGAATAGCCAGAACAATCCTCAGCAAAAAAAAACAAAACAAAGCAGGTGGTATCACATTACCAGACTTCAAACTTTACTATAAAGCTACAATCATCAAAACAGCTTGGTATTGGTATAGGAGCAGGCATATAGATCAATGGAATAGAATTGAGATTCCAGAAGCAAAACCTCAATTTCTCAACCAACTCATCTTTGACAAAGCCTCCACCACCTACCACTGGGGAGAGGAGAACCTATTCAGTAAGTGGTGCTGGGAAACTGGCTGACCACATGCAGAAGATTGAAACAGGACCCCTATCTATCCCCATGCACAAAGGTTAATTCCAAATGGATCAGAGACCTAAATGTAAAACCTCAAACCATAAGACCCTTAGAAAATGTAGAATACCCTCATGGAATCGGAGCTGGCATCCAATTCCTGAACAAACCCAAACTCACAGCTCATAAGAGAGAAAATAGACAAGTGGGACCTT
>NW_007245723.1:1699-15097 GCF_000164805.1 Carlito syrichta
TGCGGTGGCTAGGAGCGGCCACTGCACTCCAGTCTGGGTGACAGAGTGAGACTCCAACTCGAAAAAATAAAAAATAAAATAAAATAAAGTATGTCACAAATGCTTAAAATATATGTGGATACCCCTCTATTTTATCATTTACCACCATAAAACACATGTAAATTTACTATTAAAAGTTAAAATATGTCAAAGCTTAGGTACACAAAGACTGTGCATGGCACTGCTTGGAGGCTGGAGAAACGTGAGCCAACATGAAGATGTGGCATTAAACCCTCACTGCTGCGCACACAGTACTACTGGAATACTGTTGTAGCACCGCCTGCTGCTACTCCAGCAACTTCACCTGTTGCCAGCATTCATGTAAAACACTGTGTGACGACATGAATACTCTCCAGGGTGTTCCTGTCAGGGTGTCCATGCATTTTTCATCTGTTTACTACAACACCATAAACCCTGAACAACAACATGGGGCCCAGGGCCCACACAAGGTGCCACTAGTGATGCTGAAAGTGCTCCCAGGGAACAGAGAACAGTGAAGACATTGCAAGAAAAAGCTGACCTGCTCGATACGTACCACAGATTGAGGTCTGCAGCTGTTGTTGCCTGCCACTTAGGACAGACGGTTCATCTTGTAAACAGATGACATAAGCTTACCTGTTGATATAGTACAATATTGTACATGTATTTTTTTCTTATGATTTTCTTTCTTTCCTCCTCCCTCCCTTTCTCTCCCCCATCCCACATCTCTCTCTCTTCTTTCTTTTCTCTATCCTCTCTCCTCTCTTTCCTTCTCTTTCTTTTTTGAGTCAGGGTCTCACTCTGTCACCAAGTTGGAGTACAGTGGCATGATCATGGCTCACCACAACCTCAAATTCCTGCTCAAGTGATCCTTCCACCTTTGCCTCCCAAGTAGCTGGGACTACAGGCATGTGCCACTATGGCCAGCTGATTTTTGATATTTTGTAGAGATGTGATTTCACTATGTTGCCCAGGCTGGTCTTGAACTCCTGGGCTCAAGCGATTCTACTACCTTGGCCTCCCAAAGTGCTGGGATTACAGGTGCGAGCCACTGCACCTGGTCTCTTATGTTTTTCTTTTCTTTTTTTTTTTGAAAGAAGGATTTATTGAGAAAACAGAAAAGCTCGCTCCCATGGTGAGAGGGGACCAGAGGGGGTTGCCCCTCTTGTGATTTTCTTAATAACATTTTCTTTTCTCTTTTTTCTTTTTATTGTAAAAAAATCATACATATACATATACACATAACATATAAAATATGTGTTAATCAACTGTTTATTATTGGTAAGGCTTCAGGTCAATAGCAGGTCATTAGTAGTTAAGTTTTGGGGAAGTCAAAGTTATACATAGATTTTCAACTGTGCAGTGGTTGGTGCCCCAATCCCTGTGTTGTTCCAGGGTCAGCAGCAATTGACATGCTAAGAAGAGGAAATAAAATTACATAAAATGTTCACTTAAGACCACAAGTGTAGAAAAAGAGCAGAAAACAAAAACAGGAACAAAGATCATGGGCAATGAAGAGAAACAATAACAAAATTATATTAATTCAACTATATCAATAATCACTGGAAATACCAATGGTCTAAATACATCAATTATAAGACAGAAATAAAGCAGATAAAAAAACAAGACCCAACAATATGTTGTCTATAAGAAACCCACTTTAAAGCTAAGGAAACAAATAGATTAAAGAAAGATAAACCATACTAACACAAATCAAAATAAAGTTGGAGTAGTATATTAATTTCAGATAATGCAGACCTCAAAATGAAAGTTATCAGGGACAAAGAAGGGATTGCATAATGAAAGAAGTCTCGGCTCCAAGAAGATATAAAAACCATCAGCATGTTTGTGCCTAGCAGCAGAGCGTTGCAATACATGAGGCAAAACTGACAAACCTGCAAGGAAGAGCAAACTCATTCACTTTCCTAGTTGGAGATGTCAACACCCTCTGCAGATGCCGGAATGCTGGATCCAGTAAGTGGGAAGTCAGTGAGGACACAGCTGAATGCAACAGCCCATCAACAAACTGGATGCAATGGGCATCTACAGGCTTCATCATCCTGGCAGCAGCAAGTACACGTTCTTCTCAAGCTCACATGGAACATTTACCAACTAGCCCACATTCTAGGGCATAAGACACACCGTAACAAATTTAAAAGAACAGAAATCATGCAATGTCTGCTCTCAGACCACCACAGAATTAAACTGGAAATCAACAATACAAAGAAAACTGGAAAATTCCCAAATAATTGGAGGTTAAACAACACACTTCTAAATAACAAATGAGTCAAAGAAATCTCAAGAGACATTTAAAAATATCTTGAACTAAATAAAAAAAGAAAAAAACAACTTATCAATATTTGTGAAAGGCAATGAAATCAATGCTTAGGGGGAAATTTACAGCATTGAATGCATTATTAGAAAAGAAGAAAGATCTAAAATCAATCATCTAAGCTTCCATCTTAGGAAAGTATAAAAGGAAGAGGAAATTATACCCAAAGTAAGCAGAAGAAACAAAATTAAAATTAGAGCAGAAACCTATGAAACTGAAAATAAGAAATCAACAGGGAACAATAAACAAAATCACAACTTAGTTGTTTAAAAAGATAGATAAAATTGATACATCTCTAAGTCAGGTTAACTAAGAAAAATGGAAGGCACAAATTAATAACAGAAATGAGAGAGAGAGATTATCACTACAGATCCCATGAATATTAAAAGGATAACAACAGATTTATTATAGATAACTCTATGCCCACAAACTGATAACCTAGATTAAATGGGCCAATTCCTTGAAAGAAACAATCTGCCAAAACTCACAAGAAAAACAGACCATGTGTACAGGTCTACCACAAAGAATTGAATCAATAATCAATAATCTTCCAAAATAGAAAGCACCAGGCCCAGATGGGCTCACTGGTGAGTTGTCCTAAACAGTTAAGGAAGAAATTATGCCAGTTATCTATTATATCTGCCAGCAGTGGAAGCAGAGAGATTATGTCCTTACTCACTCTGAGAGGCTAGCATTACCCTAATACCAGACAAAGACAATACAAGAAAATACCGATCAGTATCTCTTATGAAGATAGATACAAAAATCCTCAACAAAAAAAGTAGCAAATAGAATACAACAATCCAATAGAATTACAAATGACTATTAAGTAGGATTCATTCCAAGTATGCAAGGCTGTTAAACATCTGAGAACCAATGCAACAGGCTGAAGAAGAAAAATCAAATGATCGTATCAATAGGTGCAGAAGCATTTGACAAAATCTAACACCCATTCATTATTTAAAAAAAAACAAAACAACTTTCAGTAAACTAGAAACAGAGGGGAACTTTCTCAACTTGGTAAAGAGCATTAGTGGCTCAGCCTGTAATCCCAGCGCTTTGGGAGGCTGAGGTGAGTGGATTGCCTGAGCCTGTGGGCTCAAGACTCGCCTGGGCAACTTGGCAGGACCTCATCTCTACAATAAATCAAAAAATTAGCCGGGCGTGGTAGCGCACACCTGTAGTTCCAGCTACTTGGAAGGCTGAGGCGGAAGGATTGCCGGAGCCCAGCAGGTCGAGGCTGCGGTGGCCGGGAGCGTGCCACTGCCCTCCAGCCTGGGCGACAGAGTGAGACTCCAACTCAAAAAAAAACAAACAAAAAAAGAGCATCTACAAAAACCTACAGCTAACATATTTAATGGTAAGAAACTAGACGCTTTCCCACTAAGACCAGAGATAAGGCAAGGATGTTCCCTCTCATCACACCTTTCAACATCATACTGGAAATCCTAGACAATGCAACATGACATGAAAAGGAAACAAAAGGTATACAGATTGGGAAGGAAGAAATGAAACTGTTAACAGATGACATGACAGTCTATGTTAAAAATCCCAAAGAATCAGCAAAACCAATAAACAATAAACAAAATCAAAACTTGGTTGTCTAAAAAAGATAGATAAAATTGATAAATCTCTAAGTCAGGTTAACTGAGAAAATGGAAGCCATAAATTCATAACAGAAATGAGAGATTATCACTACAGATCCCATGAATATTAAAAGGATAACAATATATTTATTATAAATAACTCTATGCCCACCTTGTGAAACTCATAAGTGGTTACAGCAAGGCTGCAGGATACAAGGGTTGGGAGCTGCACTGTGCCCTGCCAAAAGGCTTTGGCAAAGTCCTCACCCCTAGAACCTTAGAATGGGACCTTATTTGGGAAGAGGTTCTTTACAGGGGTAAGCACATTAATATGAGGCCATTAGGGTGGTCCCTAATCTACTGTCATTGGTGTTCTTATAAACAGGGGAAAGTTGGACACAGAGACAGCCAGGCACAGAGAGATGCTGCGAGAACATGGTCAGAGGAGAACCTGTAGCAGTGGTTGGAGTGATGAACGGCACGCCAAGGACACCAAGACTGCCAGGAGACCCAGAGGCCAGAGGGGAGGCACAGAACAGACTCCCTCAGGCCCACAGGAGGATGCAGCCCTCCTATGCCTTGACCTCAGGCCGCTGGCCCCCAGGTACATTACTTTAATAAATTCTTTAAAGACGAAAAGATAATGCCTAGAAAATGTGAACCCAGGGAGGGTGCTGGTCCATCGGGTCCTGCATCCCGTCCTGGCGTCTGCCCTTCAAGGCTGTCTGCACAAAAGTCTGCCTTTGGCTGCTGTCCACCAACAGGCAGCTGCATTCCCTCCTGGATGCCTATAGTGCTGTGCTCGTACCTGACAAGGCTCCGGGCATCTGGAATGCCCTCTGTGGAGTCCAGGGAGTCCTCTGCAGCAAAGCACAGCCGGGACGCCTCACGCTCACTCGCTCTCACTGGTCGGTCATCTAGGAGGAAATGCACAGGACTGTGGGACAGGCGGGCAATGGCCACTTCTACCTGGGCCGACCCGCCCCAGACCCAGTACAGGACGCTGGGCGCTGGGGACACACGTGGCTTCCCAGAGGGGCCAGGTGCAGTGCTGAGGCTGTTAGCTCTCGCCAGGCTCACTGCTGCCTGCAGGAAGGGCAACATGGCTCACACATGCACAGAGATACACACACAGAGGCTCACACACACACATAGAGGCTCACATATGCACACAGGGGCTCACACGCACACAAAGGCTTACACAGAGACACACACACAAGTGTGGAGGCTTACACACACATGCAGAGGCACACACAGAATTCTCGTCACAGTCGGGCAAACAGGAGTAGTCTCCCAGAGTGGAGGCTGCCTGGCCGGGGTACTTGCCACCTGGGCTCTGCCCTTCAGTTTGTTTCCCCAGCTCCCTGGGTCTCAGAAGGCTGTGCTCAAGTGCTCCTGGAACTGCCGTACGCAGCCACCTGGAGGCAAGAAGGTCCCTGATCCTCCAAACAGGTGCTTGGAACTTGCGGCACACCTTACTACAGAATCCAGTTCACAAACGGTGACCAAGTCCTCAGGCTGCCTCCCCAGGAGAGCAGCCCACTGCGCACCTCGGAATTGCATAACGACGCAGCAGATGAGCGAGTCGTCATGCAACGTCATTTCCATCGCAGAAGAGCCAGGGAACACTGGAGCTCCTGTATGGCGCCCAGTCAGGCCTGGGGCTCCTCCACCTCGTACGCGATGATGCCCTGAGGCAGCGCCCAGACCAGCCTCTCTTCCCACCTGCCCTTGTGCAAATTCCGGGCTGTTCTGCTGTGAATCCACACTCAACCACAGCCTCCCCTGCCGTCAACTGTCTCTGGACAGTCTCTGACAGATGGCTCTTTCCAGTTACTCCAGAAAGCTCCCAAGGTCACAAAGGAATGCAGCTTAAAAAGGTGGATGCCACTTACAAGCAAGCAGACCGCCACTCCAGGGTCAAAGCAGCCCAGTCCTCCCTGGGATGACACAGCACCACCCTGCTCCATGCACGACAGCCCTGGTGGCCCGGTCCTATCCCCAATCATGTACCCTCGCTGAGACATGCATGGGCTCCTCACCTTGCTTCTCACGTATAAGACAGGTGATGGCAACACTCACCTCTTGGGCTGCAGAGGTATGAGGCTAGGTCACGCACGCACAGGCTCACACATGTGCGACACACACAGCCCTTGCCGACACACGCAGACAGCAATGAAGGAAAGGCGAGGTCTGCCTCACACTCATCTTGTGCGCAGCGACGCCAGGGCTGGCCCAGTCCTAACCAGCCCGTGACTGCCAAAGAGCAAAGGTCACACAGACCCAACCTGCATACGGCCCGCAAGCAAGCTGCCTGTGGCTCCTTCCACCACAGTGACCTGAATGGACAGCCCAATCTCAGCGCTCTGAAAGACCGAGAGCTGCCTACAGCTGCAGAACGTGTGTACTCAGGGCACTGATGAGAGGGGAATGTGTTCTGTGCTCTGTTGATTCTTTTATTTTTGAAAAACTTCAAGGTGAAGAGGGAAGCCAGGTTTTGAGCAGCTGTGCATGGCAGATCTGATCCTAATGGCCACAGAAACACCAGTGAATGCTTCTGAGCCCCAGGGCTGTGCCAGATGCTGTCCTGGGAGCTCACAGGCATTAACCTGGGTCTCGTCACCATGATGTGTGGATGTGGCATTCACCACTTCACACAGGAGGACTGAGGCAAGAGGCCCTGGGCCCGTGGCGCTGTCTGCAGCTCCTGGATACACTTGCTCAGGGGCTGACAGGAGGAGAAAGTGCTCTATGCTCTGTTGAGGTGGCAGGAGCATCAGCAGAGACAAGAGACAGGTGCTCACGGCCAAGGCTATGCAGGGCAGGGAGGCAGGGAGGCAGGGGATGGTGGGAAGGTAACCAGTGGCTATTCCCTGGGGCCCTGCCTATGAGGCATGGCTGTGGGTGCCCTGGAAGCCCCACCCACAAATCTGCCACAGAGACATACTGTTTAGGAACATGGGGCTGTTAGATCAAAGGCTGCCATGCCTCGTCCCTCTCACCCGTCATAGGCAGGGCACCATGGATTCTTTCAGCTCCGCCAGCATCCTTTCAGGTGGAGACAAAGGCAGGTTGAGCCCAGCTGTCCAGCCAAGCTGAGACGATGCCCGGGGCCACTGAGGCGATGAGACCAAGCCGCTCAGGAGCGTGCCAACAGCTGGCAAGTGGACACCAGTGGACTGAGCAGCCTGGCCCATGGCCGTGCTCTCCCAAAGACAGGCCGCAGGTTGTTTCAGGGACTCAGCCACCGTGCTCAAGATCAGCCCTCTTCCAGGAGAATGCCACGGCACAATCCACCCATAAGCACAAGTCCCGGCTCACGGCCCCTGGCCCCGCCGCGCCTACCCTACCCAGCCGCCGCAGCCCGGGGAGCAGGTGCACCACGAAGAGGCGGTAGTCAGACTCGGCCTTGCCCACGGGGTTCAGCCGGAGGTCCACGTCCACGAGTGCAGGCAGGGTGTGCAGCCGGAACACCTCTGCCAGTGAGGAGATGCAGTTGTAGTAAAGGTTGAGGCTTTCCAATGCAGCCAGAAACTGGATGCCCTGTGAACAGAGGCACCGCACGCTCAGCCCCTGGACGCACAAGCAGCATGACAGCCATCACCAAGCACAGGCAGCCAGTGTGACACATGCATGTGCAGAGAACACGCCATTTCCAGAAAAAGCACAGAAATGATGCGTGTTCCCATGAGTGAAGTTCTGAGCTTACAGGGGTTCACCCAGGTCAAGCCACTCAACCGTGGACGCAGCGCTCTCATCACATCACAGGAAGGTGAGGGTACGAGGCCCCATACCCTCTTGCTCCCCAACTCTGTCCGTGGTCACCCTCCGGATTCGCAACTGGGGTGGGAAGTCCACCAGCCTCAACGGCACCACACACAGCCAACCTCCAGCAAGGTCTCAGTGTGCACCAAGCAGAGTGATTCACACACAAGACTTACTCTCGTTCGCATGTGACACTCCAGGTGAGAAATGCTAACGGCCGCTGTGCACGGGCTAGAAAGTGGAGGCTCAGGGAGAGGGCCAGCGCTGGGTGCTGCCAGAGTGGGGCCTGTATCTGACTCAAAGCCAGACTCACAAGCCCAATGTCACATGTGGTCTCCACAGAGCACCACGCCCCCGGGTGGGAAGACCCCCTCTCCGAATCAAGCCCTGAGCAGGGTGCACACAGCTTCCCCTCCTGCCTCTGCATGGGCGATGCCAAACTGCCACGCACGCTGCCCCGCCAGGCATATCGCAGCAGCCCTGCCACATGGTGCTAACCCCTGAGGGCTGGAGGCTGAAAAGCCAGATTGAATGGGCATGGGTGCAGAGAGCAAGTGGAAACCCACAGCAGCCAAGGGAGAGCTGCGCGCACACGCATCTCCGTCCCGGGTTCTTGTTTCACTTCATCAAAGAATGGCAATGAGATGTACTGTGACGTGTCGGGAAGCTGCCCACAGTGCACACAGGACAGACAACTCCACACACACTCACGGACAGCCCGCAGGATCACAGCATCTTCTCCATAGGCAAGTTATGCAGTTTCTTCTGAGAGACAGATCCAAAACTTACCTCTAGGCTAACCAAGGAGTTACGTGAGAGGTCTAGGGACTTTAGACCTGTTAAATGCATCAAAGAGTGTCCCAGGTGAGTAATTTTCTCTTGGTACGTTCCAGGAATAGACAACGACCGAAGTTCGGCTACAAATAAGAAAGGCTGAGATTTTAACCTTTTCCATTGAAAAGAAACAGGATAACAAGAGTCCAAATTCTTAGTTTCCAGACCCAAAGCAGACATGGACAAAGATCCTTTGTTTGGCCACCCTTTGCTCAGGCCCTTCCTGGCGAGCTCCAGTGGCGCAAGGGACCCCGCCGTGGTGGAGGGGCTCTTCACCCCGGGGACGGGACGTCTGCCCGCCCAGCCGTCTTCATCTGTAATCCCGTCAGGTTGGTTTAGCCAGAATCCCACTGGCCCCTGATGCTTCCTCTTAGTAACTTTCCATCCACAGCACCCCCTGTTCCTGAGCCGGGAGTCCCCACTGTCCCTGCTGCACTCGGAGTGAGTCAGGCCAATTGCTCTCCCCCTCTGCAAATCCCAAGTTGCGGCCCGTGTCTGTCTCGACAGTGCCAAGCAGAGTCTTCCTCATACATCTGCCAAGTGTTGCTAAACAAGATTTCCTCATTAAAGAGACAAGTACCAAGATGGGAAGGAAAGATAGAGGTCAGCACATGTCTCCTCTTGAGGAACAAAGCCCTTTGTTTTCCTTCTAACGCATGACTGTACGTCCTGGTTCTTTTTTCTTTCATTTTATGTATTTAATTTTTTGAGTGGGTCTCATGGTGTTGCCCAGGCTGGAGTGCAGGGGCACAATCATGGCTCACAGCAGCTTCAACCTCCCTCGCTCAGGTCATCCCTCCTCCTCAGCCTCCCAAGTAGCTGGGACTCCAGGCACAGGCCACCACACCCAGCTGATTTTCTGACTTTTTCGTAGAGATGCAGTTGCACTATGTTGTCCAGGTTGGTCTCCCACTCCGGGTCTCAAGCAGTTCTCTTGCCTTGGCCTCCCAAAGTGCTGGAATTACAGGCATGAGCCACCGCACCCAGCCCCTTTCCAGTCTTGTTATGGAGAGAGACACTAACCTCAGAATCTGAAAAAGTCACTTGGAAAATGATGCGACTTATTCAGGGTTCGACTCTCAATCCAAGAGCAAGGACTACACTCACATTTCAGCTCATGTTTATCTCAAAACATCTCCAAGCCCATGTCCCCCACCTTGCTGGCCTTCCCTTCATGCCCTCCTTACCAGAAGAGCCCCCCACTGACCTCCTACCTCTACCACCCCCAGCAGCCTCCACGCAGGCGCCATGATCTGACATCCACTGTCCCTCCCCCATTATGTCTGACCCTGCACACTCTGTGTACCCCGCACACCTCTGCAAGGCACGTTCAACAGGCAGCCATCACACACACGTAACAACAGATACTCAAGTTTCCGTACTCAAAGACAGTTCGGGTCTGAATACACCAGTGCTTTCCCAGGAGTATCTGTATCCTAAAATGTGTTTTAACTTTAAAGTTTGGGTTGAGTTTCTCCAGAGACAGAGCAGGTACACATCACCACTCCTCTCGCTTAGTACACCCAGACACCCTGGACAACTGTGCATCAGACAACATGGGAAAACTCTGAAAGGTGGGAACTCAGGGACCCCGGGACTCAAGAGTCAGCCCAGCCGTGAGTCCGTGAGTTCCCTGGCTTGGTTGGGGGTTTTCTGTCTGTCGACTGTGCCTCCTAGCCTGAGGAGGAGGGGACCCAGAAACACCAGTGGACACAGACCCACACGAGGTGACCCTCCGCCCCTGGAGGGGCCTTGCAGGACGACTCCGGGTATCATCAGCCCTACTCCAACCCCACACTCAAAGGGCACCTCATCCTCCCAGCTCTGCACCCAGCCAGTATCGCCTGTGGGCGGGGACCCAACCACTGGCCTGGCCTGGCCATCGTGGTGCCCTTCAGCCTCTCGGCCAGCAGGAGCTGTGTGCGGCGGGAGCCCCACCACCATCTAGGCATTAAGGCAGCAGCCAGTGTGCTAGAGAAGAGCAAAGAGACTCAAGTAGGAAGCAGTCTGTGATGCCAGACCCCCAAATCCACAATACAACCGCAAACAACCTAGAACGAGAAGACACAGTCAGCAGTGAGAAGGCACAGAAGTCAGAATCCTCTTGCAAGGACTTCCAAACCACTGTCAAAGAAATACTCCAATGAGCAATTACAAACACGCTTGAAACAAACGAAAAAGTAGAAAGCCTTGGCAAAGAAACAGAAGATATGAGGAAGAAAGAAACTGAAACTTCAAAACTGAAAAGTACAACAACTGAAACGAACAAAAAAAAATTGCAAGAGCAGCTCAGGCGCAGAATGGAGATGACAGAGATAACAAGAGAATAAACGCAAAGGCAGATTGATGGAAGTGTCCGGTCTGACCAGACAAACAAAACCAGACTAGAGAAAAAATAAAAATAAATAAACAAAGCCTCAGAGACCTATAGGAGAAGAAACGAAGATCTAACATCCATTCACATCTTCGGGAGTTCCAATGGAATTCCAAAGAGAAGAGACAGACAGTAGGCTAAACATAAAATTTTTTAATTGAAGAAATAATGGCTGAAAACTTTCAATCTGGTGTAGGTCATAAGCCCACATACTGAAGTTTAGAAACCCCCACACAGAATAAATCCCTCAAACGCCACGCCCAGGCACAGCCCTGAAGCTTCCAAAAACCAAGACAAGGGAAGAGTCTTAAAAGCCACCAGGGAGAAAAAACACACTGCCTTCTGAGAAGAAGCTACTCAAATGGCAGTGGATCACTCTCCATGGACCAGGGAGGCCCAGAGGAAGCAGCATATGGTTGTCGAGTGCCGAAAGAATGGAACTTTCCACCAGAAAGCTGCGTCCACCAGAAGTGGCTGTGGGCCAAAGGCTCTTCTCCAAAAGGAAAAGCCACCAGCACCTGTTACCAGCAGGCCTGCCCTCAGATGAATGCCACAGGAAGCTCGTCAAACAGAGAGGAAGAACACAGGAAACCTACAGTCTCAGGGATGCAAAAATAATGGAGCAGGTAAATATGCGGATGCATATGTCTCCTCCTGAGTTACTTAACAGGTTAGGTGGCTGTAAAAAAAATTATATCATCATTGTGGCTCTCAAGGTATGTGGAGGAAATATGTGAGACAATTCAATTCTAAACAGGAGAGGATAAAGAGACCTCTACATTTCACTTGGAAGTGGTAAAATGTCCATACAAGTGAACTGTGTTAAATTACATAAATATAGTGCAATTTGTCGAGCACACACTATGAAAACCACACATAGAGATATACTTCAAAACATAATCAAATTTATCAATCAAAATGGAATACTAAAAATGTTCAAGCAAACCACAGAAAGGCAGGAAAAAGGGAAAAAAGAAGAAAAAACAAAAGAACAAACAAAAAACAATAAAATGGCACATTTAAGTTTTAATACATTAATAATTACATTAAATGTAAATGGTCTAAATAAATTACTACAAGACAGAAATTTGCAGAACGGTTAAACGTAATGAACCAAAAAACTAATTTCAAATAAAATGACATATAGGTAGGTCAAAAGTTCAAAGTAAATATATAGGGAAAAGATATGTCATGCAAACAGCAATCTGGAGAAGAGAAAAAGTTGGAGTCGTTACACCAATCTCAAATAAAGTTGATGTCGCCACAAAGAAAATTACCAGGGACAGGGAGGAATACTACATATGCTAAAAGGGGCAGTCCACAAGAAGACATAAAAATCCTAAGTATGGAATGCACCAAATAACAGAACTTCAAAATATATAAAGAGAAATAGACAAATCCACAATTATAGCTGGGGGTTAAATGCCCCTCTCTCAGCAATTAACAGAATTACTACACAGAAAATAACCAAGGACACAGGAGAATTGAACACCGTCAGCCAATAGGATCTAACTGATACTTACATAACACTCACTCAACAGCATTCCGGTGCACCTGGAACTATCAACAATATAGACCAGATCTTGAGTCATAAAACAAACTCTAACAAACTGTAAGCTTAAAAACATATAGACCATGTTCCCTGACCATAATGGATCACACTGGAAGCATTGTCAGACACATGGAACCTTAAAAACACATAACTAAATGAGCCATAGGTCAAAAAGGAAGTCTCGGGGGAAATTCTTAAAGTACAATAAAAATACAACATAAAACTTGTGGATTCAGCTAGTCATGTTTAGAGGGAAATCTATAGCACTAAATATTGATATTAGAAATGAGAACTTCTCAAATAATAAACTAAAATGTTGCCTCAATAATCTAGAAAAGGAGCAAAATAAATGCAAAGCAAGCAGACAGAAGAAAATAAAGAACACAAATCAATAAAATTTGAAACTTGAGAAACACTGGAGAAAAATCGATCGACCCAAAAGTTGGATCTTTGAAATGACCAATACTATTTACAAACCTCTTGCCATGACTAAAAAGGAGAGAAGCTACAAATTACCGACACCACAAATGGAAGCGGGGCTACCCCTGTCACGTAATCCCCCGTCTCATAAAACCCACAAGACCGACTGGGCGCGGTGGCTCAAGCCTGTAATCCCAGCACCTTGGGAGGCCAAGGTGAGAGAACTGCCTGAACCCAGGGGTTCGAGATCAGCCTGGACAACCTGGCGAGACCTCGTCTCCACAATATATCACAAACATTAGCCGGGCGTGGTGGCGCGCGCCTGTGACTCCGGCTACCTTGAAGGTGGAGGCGGGATCGTCGGAGCCCAGCAGGTCGAGGCTGCGGTGGCCGGGAGCGTGCCTCTGCCTTCCAGCCTGGGCGACAGAGTGAGACTCCGACTCAAAAACAGAGACTCACGGCGCCCAAACTCCAGCATCCGGAGGCCGGCGGGGATGTCAGCGGGCCCCGCCCCCGG
>NW_007245723.1:15556-56815 GCF_000164805.1 Carlito syrichta
CCAGACCTTCGCCCCGCAGTGCCCCGCGCCGTCCCGGGAATGCCGCCTCCTGCGCTCAGACCACGCCGCGCCTTGTTCCGGGTCCCTCGAGAAAGGCCCGGTGAGCGCACTGGGGATGTGCCGCCGTGACGCTGGGACCCCCGGATCCCGCCCCCTGCGAGGACGACCCCCTGCTGCTTTCTCCCTCCCTCGCTCCCCTCCTCCCCGGACTGGACTCCTTCCCTTACACCCTCCCAGAGCCCTCCCCCTGGGGACCGCGCCGCTACTGGACTCTCCCCGCCTCCTCTGGGGACCCAGCCCCACCTGGAGTTCCCTTGGGCCCCACCTGGGCCTGCTCTGGCCTCACTGGGAACCCCACTTCCCACCCCGCTCCCCTCCTGTTCTCCCTCTCTTCCCCCACCGCCCCTCCAGGCCTCCCAGCAATCCCCATCCCCACCCCCCAGCAGACTTGTCAGCTTGGGTCTCCCAGATGTGGTCTGAGCTTCCTCCCCAACCAGGCACTCCTGGTCTGTCTTTCCAGAAACTCCAAGATGCCTGCTGGCACTGGCTCCTGCTCTGACCACATGTGGGAGGGGCTGTGGTGTTCATCCTGAGAGGTCCCTGTTGGAGCTTTGGAGGAGGCAGTGGAGTTCAGGGGGTTCAACAGGAGGACCCCATCCTGGTCAGCAGCTCCTGTCACTGTGACCCAGCGCCAGGGGGTGAGCCCAGGGCCCAAGTGCCTCCTCCTCACCCCCAGAGGCCGTGCCCCAGATGAGACCAGCTGGTGGGTTTAGTTCCGTGGGCATGTCACAGCGTGGGTGGTGATACACAGGGCAGTGTACCGGGGGCATGTCTGGTAGTGGTAGGCAGAGATGAACACAGGTTTTGTGTGCAAGCGTGTACACATGGAGTGCATGCAGGGGATCTTCCTAAGGGGTGTACACATGGGGTGTATGCGGGGGGTCTACATATGGGATGTGCGTGAGTTATGTGTGCAGGGGTGTCCGTAGGGGGTATGTGTAGGTGGCGTATGCAAGAGGCGTACACAGGGAGGGTGTAATGAGGTATGTGTCCAGGAGGTGTGTGCAGGGGGTATACACACGAGGTGTATGCAGAGGTCTGCAGAGAGGGCATACTCAGGCTGTGTATGCAGGGGGTATACCCAGGGTGGTGGCAGGCAGTGGCTGCAGGGTTCCTCTTGGTGTTGAGAGCCGGCTCACACCTGAGGGCTAGCGGCCTGCGAGTGCACCAGGAACATGGCTCCATGCGGCCCCGTCCAGCCCAGGTGGACTGCTTTGGGCGAGGGCAGCTGTCCTGCCTGACAACCTAAGGAGGATGGGAAGGAATGTCACTGTGGCCCTGAGCCAGACACCCTGAGTTAGTGGGAACTGGTGGCCCTCTCCGTCCACCACAGCCCTCACACCCTGGGACACACAACATCTCCGGGAGTCATTCACTGGGACAGCCAACACACAGCAGTACTTTACGTGAAAACTGTCATGTAACTCTTACAAAACTTCCAAGTCCAGACACCACCGTGCTCCCTCCCTGCGAGCCTGTGAAAGGATTGAGCACAGCAAAGTCCTCGCATCCTCGAGCCCACTGCCACGCCTGGCGTCCACTGTGGGGTGCTTCACGCAGCCAGGACAGTGGCCCATATCCCGGCTCCTCAGCCAATCACGGGCAGCATTGGACCTTCCCCATGCAGTGGCCTTTCAGGGCCCTGTCCATCCGTAAACGCCGAGCTCCAAACTGTGGGCAGCTTTCCGGCCGCTGGACAGGGCAGTGGGAGTGGACCTGGCTGGACAGGAACTTTGAAGCTAGTGTCTTCTCCCCAAAGTGTTGCATCTTTACTGTAGAAAGCTGAGAAAACACAAAGATTAGATGTGTCACCGCTCAGGGGCAGCTGAGGCTAGTGTTCCCCACATATCCTTCAGGGTTTTCCAAGCCTGCGCATTCTTTACAGTAATGGGCTTGTGCTAAGCATTACCTCAGTACCCCGTCACTCAGAATCCTTCCCATTGTTCATCAAATGCCATCGTCTTGGGTGCACTAGACTAGGAACCCAAGGTGTGGAACTGTCTCCTGCTGTGGATGCCACCTCTGCTTCTGCTTATCTGCAGTGACACGTCTGTCTGGATAAAGTCTTGAGGGTCTACTTGGGGTGCTTCGGAGCCAGGGCATGCCCTGCAGTCAGGACTGGAAGAGGCCTGTGACGTGGAGGCAGGATGGGGTGCCAGGTGGGCCAACCTCAGCCCTCAGTGCATGGAAGGCCAGGAGCATGCAGCATAGGTTTGAGGGTCCTGTTAGTAGGAGGTGTGCTGTTTACAGGCTGATAGCTTCCCAGGGCTTGACAGGGCTGGGCCCCACTGGTGGTCTTCCTGCCAGAGTTGGGGAAGTCTCATGGGAGAGACTCTGAGCCGGAGCCCAAGGCCAGGACACCCCTCACCTCAGTTGGGGCCCCGCACTTCAGTGGACCTCATCATTGTCTCTAAACCAAGACCAGAGGAGCAGGCCTTGATGCCTAGCCACAGCGTCATCTGGAGGTGTGTTTGTCGGTGACACGTGGGCTGGTGGCATTGTCAAAAGGTGTGTTTGTGCTGCAGCTACAAACACATGGGCTGCCTTACTGGGCATTGCAGTCACAGGGTGTGGGCCCACAGCCCTCGGGAGAGCTTGCACCCTGCTGAGCACCTCCCAGCCCCTCCACCGTGGCAGAAGGAAAGTCTGGACGTTCTTGGCCTTTCTTACTGCAGCTGGCTGGTCCAGGAGTGCCCCTGACAGAAGGAAAGTCTGGACGTTCTTGGCCTTTCTTACTGCAGCTGGCTGGTCCAGGAGTGCCCCTGACCCCGTGTCATTGGACCCTGATGGGCTGGGTCTCCTGGAGGGGTCTCTGGCCACTCTCAGGACTGCCGAGACCAGAAGCAAGGCTGGGGGTCTCTGCCCCATGGCCTCACTCTCCAGGATCATGAGGAATTCCACTGTCATCCCCCAATGGCCTCGCCCAGAAGCCCCCTGAGGCCTCATCTGGCTCCTTCCTGCTCCTCACACTGGGTCCCACCACTGGGCCAAGCTGACAGCTAGAGCAGGGCTTTAGACCAGGGACCTAGGGCCACCATGGCAGGACCCAGGGCGGGAGAGGCTCCCTGTGCGCAGTCTCCTCATCAGGTGCCGCTTCCACAGCTTTTCAGAACAGTTCAAGGTGACCCCAGGTCTCCCGGCCTCCATCCCAAGCATGTGGGATGCACACTGCTGGGTCGGTTGTCTCTGAGGAGGCCAGGCCCTAGGAAGGGGACAGGGCCACCTACACGGGTCAGTGAGAGCGGGCACAGGGTGGGGTGGCCTGGGGGGTCTCCTGACCTTCTCTAAATGGCAATGCTCCGGGGGGCCGGGTGGGGTGGGAGGAGCCTGCACTGTGTGGCGAGGTGCAGGAGAGGTGTGGGGAGTGGATCTTAGAGTGGCCAGCGTGGGGGTTGCTGGCGCAGAAACTGGAATCATGCTGTGTATGGAAGCAGCACTCTGTAGGCAGGTTCCAAGTGCCAACTCTGTCCTGGGATACAGGCCTCCTGCTCTTTGCCCACAGAGGGGCAGAGAGACATGGACGTCCAGCGCCGCAGGTAGGGCAGCATGACTGCATGAGCCATCATACTGCGCTGCTGAGACCCAGTCGGGCTGCACACACAACCCGCTTGGCGCCAGGGCACTCACACGGGGCAGTCTTGCACACTGGCACACATGTGTGCATGCCCAATGCGCTCACAAGTCGTTCCCACCACACTCCACACACTCACATTCATCACATCACACCAAGGGCACAGTCACACCTGAGTGTACACTCACACAGCCTCACACTCGAGGGCACGCGCAGCCTCTCAGCTTCACCCAGCGCACACTCACACGCCTCCATCCTTCAACCAGAGGCTCCAACCTGAGGGCCCGACCCCGCTGAATGGCAGGAGCTCGTGGACTTGACAGAGGACGCAACACAGGACCCATGAGGCGAACGAGGCACAGCTAGACCTGGAGGGGCGTTGCAGTTGCACCCGGTGTGGGAAGCATGGAAGCTGCAACCTGCCCCTGGAGGGGAGGGAGGTGCCGCACGGCCTGCCCACAACTCTTGTGAGGTGGCTTCCTTCCCTTCTGGTGCTTGTTCGTCCATAATCATCGCTCAAGAGGGTCCTTTTCCTCATGGCGTCTGTAGCCACGAAGACAACAGCAACACGTGCAGCTGTCCCCACAGCATTAGCCAGCTAGCCTCCTTCCAGAAGACGGCGGGGGACGCGTGAGGGCCCCCTGCATCTTGGCACCTGGACGGGGGTGGGGTGCACTTTTCCATTTTGCTTAGAATAACACGGCAGCGTGCAGCTCCGCAACATGGAGGCGGGGGTGGTGCTCTAGGCGAGCTGGTGTCTCGGAAAGCCGGCCTGGCTCATGGAAAGTTCTGGCGGGAGCTGGGAGAGCCACCCCCAGGGAAGGGGAGTCCCCATAGCAACAGGAAGTGCAACTCTCACCTGGGCACCAGTGACATGGTGTGTGGGAGCATTTCTGCAGAGTGAGACCACACAGAGATGCAGCTAGAGCCAGATAGAATTTGCCTGGCCAGAAGGAGCCGTCCAGGGACCCAAGGCAGGAGGGCAGCTCTGCCGTCCTGGGACTCACTGTCCCCAGGCTTGGCCAGGGCAGCTTGGCCCCTGCCTGCATCCTGCTGGGGGCCCCACGTCCCTGAACCACCCAGAGTGGGGGCCACCCAGCACTGAGTCACATTGAGGCATGTGGCCTGCGGGGGTGGGATACCTGAGCAAATTCTGTCCTGGCCCCAGAGGGGAAACAGGCCAGTCTGTGTCCCCTGATTGCCAATGCCCCAGAGCCCAGGACCTCTCAGGGAAACTTCAGTTTCCAGCATTCTCGGAAGGTGCTGGTCTCTGCGTCCAGCAGTGTGTGGCAAAGCGTCCATGAGCATTGACCCTCCCAGCAAAGACCGATGGGTGGCACTGCCCACCACCTGGAGCTGCGACTCAGTCACCTGGTGGGGCAGCCGCTCCCAAATCCTGGGCGCTCAAGGTGTGCCTGGCATGGCCCCTACATGACTGGAGTCCCTGTGCACCCTATCCAGGCACTTGGTGTCTCCCAACAAGTGACCGTGCCTGCACTGCCTCTCTCTCATGCAGACTGGCAGGGATCTGGTACTGGCATCCTCTTTGGGGACAGCGGTCGGAATTGGAACTGTGGCACCAGCTCCTGCCTCCGAGGCTCCAGAGACCCAGGGCTCAGAGCTCAGGTCTCTTTGGCCAGACGGAGTGTGACATGGTGACAGTCTTAGGAGGGCCAAGGCCTCATCCCAGCAGGAGGTCTCACAGAGCCTGGCCTACCCTACAGGACTGTGACCTTCCCCTTGCCTCATATGAGCCACCCAGGCTTAGCTGCTCCCAGCACCCATCACGCCCAGCCGTGCCCGCACTTGCAGGTTTGACCCTGCACTCCAGGCATCACCCTGTCGGGCAGAGTGCCACACACAAGGCCAGCTCAGCACTACCATCTACCTAGTGCCCATTGATCACATCCACAGGCAGGTGACAGCCAGGGTGGGCTTGGGGGCCAAGATATGAGTCTTTGTGGAGCAGGCTGGAGGGCACCTTGGCCACACATGTGCTGGGCGCCAGAGCAGATCAGACTTGCCGCTCTCCAAACCCCAGTTTTGAAATCTCTAAAAAGCAAACATGAGAGGGCCTTGGCGGGGCGTGTGCTGGTGGCCTCCAGCCCTTGTGGACCTTGACCATGTCCAGCAAGGATGGAAGCCCATCTCTTACAGCTCTGGTCCATGAGAAATGAGTGTGAGACCACAGTGGCATTTGGGTAAATTTTGATTTCTAGAAAAAGCAGGTGTAAGTGGTGCATGTCACGTCCCTGTCTCCTGGCCCTGAGCACAGCTGTGATGCCCAGAGCTGCCACAGCCACCTTGGGATGATGAGGATTGCAGTTGGTGTCACAGGGTGCCCAGCCTGGGCTCCACTCCAGCGCCACCCTGTACTTGGGGGTCACAGCCAGCCCAGGAGGGCTTGCCTTTCAACTGGGCCAGGGTCAATTCAGGGGGGCTCCCTGTCCACTTGGGGGTAGGGCTAGCTTGGGGAGCTCACGTTCTTCTGGGGGCCAGGGCCAACCCATGGAGGGGCAGGAGCTGGAGCGTGGGTGGGTGCCAAGGCTCAGACGGATGGGACATGGCACTTCCTCTGCCTGGGCCTAGCCTGGCCGAGTCCGGGCAGCTGGTGTTTATACAGAGCAGGTCTGGGTGGAGCCACCCAGGAGCGAGCTGGTTTCCCAGCCACCAAGCACATGAGGCCCCAGCCCTGGACGGCCCTCTGCGCCTTCTGGCATCTCGTCTGTAGCTAAAGTAAGCTGTGAAGGGGCTCCTGGAGCCTGGGCTTGAACTTAGAGGTCGTTTCCAGAAAAACAAAGCAGAGGTGAAAGGGGTCTTTGCCTTCCAGAAGCTTCTTACTGTGCATGTGCCTTCTGTGCACACAAAGAGGCAGCTTTGTGGAGTCTTTGGAGAAACCGAAAAACATCCCCAGGATGGGCGGTGTCTGCTGAAACCCAAACCAAGTGTGGTGGGGTGGGGGGGAGGGTTGGGATGCGGGACATGGGGCAGGCCTCACGGGTCAGCACCCCACAGAAGAGTAGGACAGGGCTTGCTGCCACTGGGGACTCAGGAAAGAGCCCCCACAGGACTCGAGTGGCGGCGCCCTGGCTCTGCTCCTCCAGCCTCAGGCTTGACACTCTCGTCGTGGTTTCTGTCACAGCTGAAGAAGCTGACTGAGCTCCCAGGCACACATCGAGCCCCCAGCCCCTTAGCATGTTGCTGACACAGCAAAGCGCACGGTTAGACCGGGACCTTGACAGGAGTGGACCCTGGACTGCCAGGCCGGGCCCAGACGCAGGTGTGCGTGTCCTCGTGAGGGGCAGAAGGGCCGCACACGGAGGCAAAAGCCACGTGAAGGCAGGGCCTCATGAGGATGGCTGGAGCCCCAGGAGTCCAAGGGAGGGACACTCCCCTGGAGCCTCCGGAGGGAGCACGGCCCGAGGCGCCAGGATTGAGAGGGAACCTGTGTGAAGCCACTAGGTCTAGTGGTGAGTGGTCACAGGAATTGCATGGACACATCCCAAACCCAGCACCACCTAAAACCCAAAAGGGTTGGGAAAGACGTCAGAAGCCATCGTGGCCCAGCCTCCATCACAGGAAGCCGGTGCCACAGGTGAGGCCATCTCCGTGAGACTACAGCCGTCAAGCTGGTGCTCACAAGTGGTACTGTCCCCCAGAGCTCTGAGCCATCAAGCTGGTGCTATAGGCAGAGCTATCCCCAAAACCCCGAGCTGTCCCGCTGCTGCTCACAGAGGGACTCCCCCAGCTCCGAGCTGTCTGTGCTCACATGTGGGGTCGTCCCCCTGAACTCTGAGCCATCGAGCTGGTGCCACAGGCAGGGCCGTCCCCATAGCCCTAAGCTGTCATGCTGGTGCTCACAGATGTGACAATTCCCCAGCTCCGAGCCGTCTGTGCTCACAGTCTGGACGGCTCCCCGAGCTCCAAGCTGCTCGGCAGGCTCTGCTGGGATGTGCGAGGACGGATACTCTTGTCTGCGGGCTGTCTGTGCAGGCTGTGAACCTGCCAGCGGGCAGTTAGGCCCCTTGTGCCCGCCCCCGCTTCTCCGGATCTGCCACCTGGCTCACGCCCAGGCAAGGCTGGGAGATGCCAAGCCCGGACCATGGGCCTCTGCTATGCTGCTCTGCCCCAGCTGTCCCCACGAGAACACTGCCTCCGCCCTCCCCGAACGTCTGAGGCCACCAACTGAGGGAGAATCTCGTCCCGAGAGGGAGGTCGGGCACCATGCCGTGGAAGAATCAGGGTGAGAGCTGGGGGAGGCAGGAGTATGGGGCGTTGCTGGGCAGCCGCCTGGGAGGCCTGTGTCAGAATCAACCCGGGCTCCGCAGGGACCCTGAGGCGCGGTACGGCCACTTCCTGGGGCCTTAGCGTCAGCACCCCAGCCCTGGGTGCCATCCCCAAGAGCTTGCAGGCTGGGAACACTCCAGGCCCAGCCACAGCCCCAGGAGTGCCGGATCTGGTGGGCTTTAGAGAGAGCCAGGCAGCAAGGCCTGGACATTGCCGGCACAGCATGGGCTTTCAGAGCTGTGTGGATCTGGGAGGGTCCGCTGGAGCTCGGTTGTCTGGCCTACACATGTACCCGGCAATCTTAACCGAGAGCCATGGGGTATCCAAGTGTGGGGGCTCGTACTCTCAAGCCCATTTCACAGGGGAGCAAACCGAGGCTCGGAGGACCCTGTGACCTGCCTGGGATTCACACCCAGTTCTGACCCAGGCCATGCTCTTCTCTATAGTGGACACCACCTCCGGGAGGAACTCAAGCCTGTGGACTACAAGGAGCCCAGGGATGCCTGGAGAGGCCTCACCCTGCCTGACCCCTTGGCTCACACGTGTACAACTGGTGCCGTGTCTTCTCGCTGGGGTTCTGTTGCCCCAGGCATCTCCATGCTCCTCAGCGCCCCAGAGTGGGTGGCGCTATCCCCTGTGGCTTCTGGGCCGGACCCAGTTCACCTCATGTAGCTGGTTCCAGTATCAAGGAGCAGGAAGCAATATCCTTTTAAAAACCGATCGCCACACATTTTTCTCACTAAATAAATATTTTTACTGTGGATGCGATTGATTTTCCAGATATACAGAACAATGGGACTGACTCACCCATCTGCAGCTCGAAGCCTCTTTCCTCCAAAGGGCCTTTGAAGTCCCAGGGAGGCAGCCACACCTTGCCGCTGTGGACGCGGCGACACGCACCCGACTCCCAGAGAGGTGGCACACCTGGCCACCGCAGGTGTGGCTGACACGCACCTGAGTTCTCCCCAGCATCCCAGGAAGTTTGGAAATGGCTCTCTAACTTGCCAACACACCCCTCTCCACGGGGCCTCGAGACACCAGCGAGATCATGCTGGAAGGGTGGGAACTGCGGAAGAGGTCGGGACACCCACGTTGCAGACCGGTCTGTGGGGACGCAGCCCCACCTGAGGCCCTGGGCCGGCGCTCCCTTTCTGGCTTTCTTGCTTCTTTTCCTCGGAGGCCGGTTTTCAGCACTCCCCTCCCCTTTTCGGAGCCCCAGGGCTGTGGCCCTATCCTTGTGCCGCATGTGAGTGGGAACAAGTGGATTTTGTGCTTCTGGGTTAGTTCGCCTGGGACCACAGCTTTGTGTGCCGTCCATGCAGCTGCCCAGGACACGGCTGCCCAGGATGAGGCTCCATTCCTTCCGTGGCTGCCCTGGCACTCCCAGCCCGGCTTCAGCCCTCACAGCATGGCGTCCTTTGACCTCTGACCCCCAGCTCCCCTGTTCCCCAGCACCCACCTCTCCTGCTACAGCTTGCGGTGCCCTCAAGAGGCAGGCGCCATGAGGCCAAGACTTGGCCAGGCCGCACCCGCTCACTTCTGAGGACGGGGCCACGGGTCGTTCATTCAACACACGTTTGCTGAGCACCTCCCAGTTCTATCCCCAGCGCTGGACGTGGAGAGACGAGGCTTGAGGACTTCGTGTCTCACAAGGAGCAGATCACAGAACGGGGCCCAGGGTCGGCCCACACTGAAGCTAGGGGAGAAGAAGAGCAGAGCAGGGGCACATGGGGTGGGCACATGGGGTGGGCACACCTGACAAGGCACATGGCACGAGGCAGGCCTGTTCAGGAAGGGCGACTGAGTGGAGACTGAGAACAAGGAGCAAGTACTGGCTGGGCCCTGAGGAGGCGCGCCCTGTGGGATGCAGCCGGCTCCCAGGTCAGGCAGGTGGAGGGAGCACCTGGCCAGGTTTCCCAAGCCAAGGGCCACCTTGGCCTGTGCCACCACTGGTTTCTTCCTGCTCGGAGCTTTTCCTGCTGGCCTCCATTAAATCCACTCTTTGGCCTGGGACTCTGTGATTCTAACCAAGCGTAGGTTTCACCCAAAAATGTATCCATTTAGTTTTTTCTTTTTTTTGAGTTGGAGTGTCACTCTGTCACCCAGACTGGAGTGCAGTGGCCGCTCCTGGCCACCGCAGCCTCGACCTGCTGGGCTCTGGCGATCCTTCTGTCTCAGCCTTCCAAGTAGCTGGAACTACAGGCGCACACTACCACGCCCAGCTCATTTTGATTTGCTGTAGAGATGAGGTCTCACCGAGTTGCCCAGGCGGGTCTCGAACCCGCGGGCTCAGGCAATCCACTCACCTCAGCCTGTCAAACTTAGTTCTTTTTAAAAAATAAAAGTCGGCCGGGCTCGGTGGCCTGTAATCCCGCGCCTTGGGAGGCCAAGGTGAGTGGATTGCCTGAGCCCGCAGGTTTGAGACCCACCTGGGCAAATTGGCGAGACCGCATCTCTACAATAAATCAAAAATTAACCGGGTGTGGTAGCGCGCACCTGTAGTTCCAGCTACTTGGAAAGCTGAAGTGGAAGGATCACTGGAGTCCGGCAGATTGAGACTGCATTGGCCAGGAGCAGTCACTGCACTGCAGTCTGGGTGACAGAGTGAGACTCCAACTCAAAAATAAATAAATAATAAAAGTCATGTCAATTATCCAATGAGCAGAACTTTCCCTTTGGCCCTCAAAATGGAGTCAGCCATAGGTCCTGAAAGGACAGTTATCGATTTGGAGTGAAAGTCTGAAGAGGCAGCAGACACTATGGAACCATGTGCACAGGCGTTTCTCAGTTGCTAGTAGTTTTCAAGCTTGTCGTTTATACATTTGTACATTGTTTTGTTTTGTTTTTTAGAGACAGGGTCTCGCTCTGTCACCCTGGCTGGAGTGCAGAGTTGTGATCACAGTAGCTTCAAATTCCTGGGCTCAAGCGATCCTCCCCCCAAGCCTCCCAAGTAGCTGAGGGTACAGGTGCCACCATGCCCAGCTAATTTAATTTTTTGTAGACTGGGTCTCCATGTTGCTCAGGCTGGTCTCAAACTCCTGACCTCAAGCAATCCTCCAGTCTCAGCCTCCCAAACTGCTAGGGTCACAGGTAGTTCCCCTGCACCTGGTCTGATTTGTTATTTTTGGTGAATATTCATTGCATTTGTTAAAGTGGTTCATTTTTAAATTATTGAAGTGAAGCTGCTATAAGTAGCCATGTAGCTCTTCCTGTACAATAGGTTTTTATTTCTCTAGAGAAAACGTCTAGGCAGGGATAGCTAAGTCATGTGTCAGGTGTATGCTTTGCTCTAAAATAAACTGCCAAACTGCCATCACGACCGGCCGCCGCTGCACAGGCCACCAGCGGCGGGCTCCGGCTCTCTACATGGCACCCGCTTTCGACGTTGCCTGATTTTCCCTCCCCTCCTTTCGGCCGTGCCGTTCTCATCGATGTGTCCTGGTGCCCACCATGGTTTCTTTTTGGCACGCCTTGGGTTCACAGTGTCTAGCATCGTTCCAGGTTCTTACTTGCCATCAGAGACCCTTTGGTGACCTTGTGGCTCGACTCTTCTGCCCACCGTTTGTTCGCCCGCTTTGCCGAGTGTGTGCATGGTTCATTCTCTGCAGTGATCATGGGGTTTCGAGCTTCACCTTCTGGCCCCCACATGTTCACAGCTAGTGTATGAGACCCAATGGGTGTTTGCATGCTGACCTTGTGTCCTGTGACACTGCTGCACTCGCCTCCTCGTTCTAGGCAGGGTTTTGTGAATTCCTTGGAATCTTCCACGTGGCCCATCATGGCATCTGC
Organism: Carlito syrichta; assembly: GCF_000164805.1. Taxonomy (NCBI): domain Eukaryota; kingdom Metazoa; phylum Chordata; class Mammalia; order Primates; family Tarsiidae; genus Carlito; species Carlito syrichta. Next base: position 27,264 of record NW_007245723.1, read on the forward strand.
AGTAGAGATGGCTTTATTTCCCTCCAGTCTGAACACCATCTGTCTTCCTCTAGCTTTCTGGCACCAGCTGGGCTTTCCAGGATGATGCTGGAAGGGGGTGACCACCTTTCCCTGGTCCAGATTCAGAGAGTAGACACCCAGTCTCCATCAGTAGGCATAGCACCAGCTATGAGTCTCGAGCAACGCCCTTCATCAGTCAAGGAAGTGTCCCTGTTCCCAGTGGGCTGAGAGTTTAACGTGAGCAGTTCTTGAGTTCTGTGACAACTTCTCTGCATCATTTGAAATGGTCGCATGGGCTGTCCTCTCTGGTCTGAGTGAATTTCGGGTGAGTACCCAGCCTTGCATACCACGTTGCCACACTGTACTTATTCTTGCCTGTGACTTAGGTTATGCTGTTTGTTGTTGATATTTTTGCATCCTCGTTCTTGAGGGGTATCTGTACATGGTGCTATTCCGTGTACTGTCATTTATCTAGCTTTGGAATCAGGGCAATGCTGAGTTGGGAAGTGATTCTCTTCCATTTTCTGGGGGAGATTGGTCGGGTTGGCAGTGCTTCCTCACATGCTCATACGATTCACTGATGAAAACGTCCGTCTCCGAACTTTCACCTTCAGAAGGTTTTTCACTATGAGCCCAATTACTTCACTGCGGGAAGGGTTGTTCGGGCCAGCTCCTTCTTATTGAGTGTGGGCTTTTACGTGTTTGGCTCCTGTCACCTAAGTTGTCACATGTGTGTGCCCAGAGTTGTTCATAATGTTTTCACACTTTCCTTGCAGTGTTTTGGGTCAACTGTGACAGCTCCTCCTTCCTTGTGTCCCCTCCCTCCCTACCTCTCTCTCTCTCTCTCTCACTCTTTCTCTCTCTCTTTCTCTCTCCCTCTGTTTCTCTCTCTTCCACTCTCTCTGTCTGTCTCCCTCCCTGTCTCTATCTTGCCCTCCTCCTCTCTCTCTCTCCCTTTTCTCTATCTCTCTCTGTCCCTTTTCTGTCTCTCTCCTTCTCTCTCTGTCTGTCTGTCTCTCTCCCTCTGTCTCTCCCTCTCTCTCCTACTCTGTTTCTCTCTCTCTCTTGCTCGCTCTCTCTCTCATCTCTGTCTGTCTCATCAGTCTGGTTAAAGGTTGATCAATTGTATTGATCTTTTCAAAGAGCCAGCTTTTAGCTTCATTGATCTTTCTTTATTGTCTTTGTTTTCAATGCCATCGATTTCTCTTATCTGTGTCATTTCTCTCCTGCTACTTTCAGTTTAACTTGCTCTTATTTTTTTAGTATCTTAAAGTAAAAGCTTTGACAGTTGGTTTTTAATTTTTGTGTTTTAAACAGAAACATTTCTTTATTTTTTCCCAGTTGAATGCCTCTTCTATTAGCAGTTATTTCTACCCATTTCTCTCTACACACCATTTCGTGTTGATGTGTTATATTTTCACTTCATTCAAGTAATTTCCAGTTTTTCTGAGATTCCTTCCTTGACATTTACATTATTGAGAAGCATATTGTTTAATTTCCCTCATTTGGGGGCTTTCCAGACAGTTTTGTTATTGACTTCTAGTTTAACTCATTGTGGATTTTTGTTATTTTATATTTGCTAATGTGCATTTTATGACCCAACATATGGTCTGTCTTGGTCATAACATAGTTTCAAGATTCGTCCACGCTGTCTACAGGAAGCCTATTTTAAATATGACCTAGGTGGTCTAGAAAATAAAAGGATGGAACAATATATACCAGGTGAACCTCAATTGATTTTTTTAAAAAAACCTCAAATGTTCTATAATATTAGACAAGACAGACTTCAGAGCAGGAAAGTGACCAGGGTGATGAGGACCCTGTCCCCTTGTCCCCTGGAGCCTCTCTGCCTCTCTTGCCTGTCCCTCCTCCAGCCATCCCTTCCTCTGCATCCTCCCTGCTGCCCAGAGAGCTTCCTTGACCATCTTAGAAGCCAGTGTCCCAGCAACGAGGTCCCTCTATGCTTCCTTATCTAGCACGACCGTTTTTGTTCACTTCTGAAGGATACATGTGTGGGATGTGCTGCTCTGGTGCAATGGTTTCCTTGGCTTGGCATCTCAAATGTTATTACATATCCTCTGGTCTCCATGGTGTCAGATGAGCCGTTTGGATGGTTGTTTTCATGCAGGGAACATGCCATTTCTCTGTGACTGCTCCCTGGCACTAATTAAATCACTTAAACAAACACTCTTCCTCCAACAAACACTTTATTGGACACCTGTCGCCTGTCACCTACTAAACTGTGGGAACCCAGGCTCTCAGTTCAGGGGGTGAAGCAGGCATGGACAGGTGGCTGGAAATCAGCTGCCCTCTCGATCGATACAAGTCCTGGTGCACATCAGCTAGTCATGTTGGCCTTTGGGGCAAGAGCAGTATCCTGTGCGGAGAGAGGAAGCCTGTCCCTGCTTCGTGTCTAAGAGGAAGCCCACGACCGGGCTTAGTTCCATGCCCCAAAAGACGTGTTCAAACCCTGACACTCAGCACATGGGCCTTCTTTGGAAACAGGGTCTTTGCAGAGGTACTTAGGTTAAGAAGAGGCCATACTGGATTAGGCTGAGCCTGACAACAGAAGTCCTCATAAGAGGAGAGAAATTGGGATACACAGAAGGAAGGTGGCCATGTGGAGATGAGGCTGAGGAGGCATCACCACACACCAAGGATGCCAAGCATGCCGACAGCTACCTGAAGGAGAAAAGGCTGGGAAGGGCCCCCTGGAGTCCACAGAGGGGGTGTGGTGACTAGAGCCCATGGAGGGTCGTGGGTCTGCTGACACTGGGTTGGACTTTGGCCCCCATACGATGACAGCAGGCATTCCTGTCACTGCCAGCCAGTCTGCAGCTCTTTGCCATGGTGGCCCTGGGAAACACAAGCACTCACCTTTCCTCCCTGAACCTCATCTTGCGTCCCCCATATGCCTGGGCAGGTGCTGCCTCAGGGTTGCACAGAGAAGGCCTCCAGGCCTGGCCTCATCGCTTGCTGGCACAGCCTCATGGTTGGCCTGGGGCAGAATCCCCAATCAGCAGGAGCTTACCCCAGGAGAAGTTCACCCCAGGGACTCAGTGATTCCCGAGCTTTGGACCAGGTGATGATTGTGCTGCTGCAAGTCCTGCTCCCAGGAGAGGGGCTGAGGTGGATTCTCTCCCCATGTGTGAGCACAGCAGCCAGATGCCCCACCACACAGATGGGCCTGAGGCACTGCTCTCCTCCAGAGGTGTCAACAGCCACACTCCCAAGGCCAAAAGTGGCCCCAGGGGTCAGCATGGAGCCAGGCCTGGGTCCTGTGTAGGACACATCACAGGAGCAAGCATGTGATGATGAACAGCTGCACCATGCCCTCTGCCCTGAACTCCAAGCCAGGGGCATGCAGCCCTTAAGTGTGAAACTGGAAGGCACCCAGACCACAGGAGTCCACCTCCAGGATGGGAGTCTCGTTGAGTTCAGCCAATCCAGATGCTGAGGACAGCGGGAGAAGTTGGGTAAAACACAGACATGTGCTCGGAGGCACTGGGAGCTAGCAAGTAGTGTAGAGACACCCAGCCAGCACTCGAGGGAAAGATGCATCTAGCTGGGTATCCTGGAATTGAGGGACAAGTCTTTTGTAGCTGTGCCAGTTCCAGGAGGAGTGACCCAAAACCAGAGCCATCCTTTTGAAAGTACTTTCATTAGTAACAATGAAAGAGAGATTTAATGAATTGGAGTATAGGTCCAAAGAAATTATCTAGAAGGAAGGCAGGAGAGGCCTATGAATATCCAGAAGAGCACAGAGAAATTATGATGAGAAGCTCTAAATGTGTGTTTGTGTGTGTGCGTGTGTGTGTACACGCGTACACGTGCATGCGCATGCATACTTGTGTGAGTGCATCAGTATGTGAGATGTGCATGTGTAAATGGAATTGTGGAAGGAAAGAAGGGAGAATGGAGCAGAATCAACATTGAAGGAGACAATGGCTGAGATATTTCCAGAACTAAGACATCAATTCACAAATTCAGGAATCCCCAAGAACCCCAACAAAATGAATGAAAAAGAAATCCACACATTAGACACATTATAGTCAGCTACAAAAACCCCAAACAAGGAGAAAGAGCATAAAAGCAGCTACAAGACAAAGCAAGATTACTTAAAAAGGAGATACAATTGACAGACATCCAACTTCTCAACAGAAACAATGAAAGCCAGAGGACAATGGAATCAAATCTTTAAATACTATAAAAAGAACAATAACTCCCAGCCTAGAATATTGCATCCAGTAAAAGCATCATTCAAGAGGAGGTAAAATAAAACTACTTTTATAACAAGGATGAAAGAAAGCAAAACTCCTGAGAGAACCACAACGATGCTGGCAAAGCAGTTGGAAAAAAATGACCTTTTCAAAAAATGATCCATGGTATCTACATGGGAAAACAGATGAAATCTAAGCTTCTGCCTGCCATAGGCCCCTCCTCTGAGCCCTGAGACAACAGCTTTGGGTTGGGTGTCCCTGCTCAGAATTTTGATTTGAAAGATTAATAATTCCCGTATTTTCCCTTTCCCCCTGCCATGCACACAGTAGCTGCTTCCTGTCGTTTCTACCTTCAGGATACCTCTCAGTTCCCTGGTAAACTCTGAGCCAAATTAACTGTCCTTTATATTAAGTTCTCTGTGTTTAAATCATCATTGTAGCTTCTGTCTCCTGCCTGTGCCCTTGCTGACACATGAGGTTTTGGATTACTTACTGTTGACTAAAATGATGATCTGTATTTTCACATAACAGCACATAATTACAAATCAACATTCTTCATAAGAAAATTATTTCTTTCAAGATGTCAGGGGTATACATCTAATTATACCTAACACTTCTTTGTTTGGTTACAGGAGACTCTGAAATTTTATGGAAAATACTAAGACCATGATTCATTCATCCATTCATTTATTTATTTTTATTTTTTATTTTTATTTTTTTGAGTTGGAGTCTTACTCTGTCACCCAGACTGGAGTGCAGTGGCCACTCCTGGCCACCGCAGCCTTGACCCCAGAAGCCGCTCCCGGCCACTGCAGCCTCAACCTGCTGGGCTCTGGCGATCCTTCCACCTCAGCCTTCCAAGTAGCTGGAACTACAGGCGCGCTACCACGTCTGGCTAATTTTTGATTTATTGTAGAGATGAGGTCTCACCAAGTTGCCCAGACGGGTCTCGAACCCGCGGGCTCAGGCAATCCACTCACCTCAACTTCCCAAAGCACTGGGATTACAGGCTGAGCCGCCGAGCCCGGCTTTGTTTTGTTTCTGAGTTGGAGTCTCACTCTGTCATCCAGGCTGGAGTGCAGTGGCATACTCACAGCCATCTCAGCATCGACCCGCTGGGCTCCGGTGATCCTTCCGCCTCAGCCTTCTAAGTAGCCGGAACTACAGGATCATGCTACCGTGCCCGGCTCATTTTTGATTTCTTGTAGAGATGAGGTCTCCCCAAGTTGCCCAGGCTGCTCTCAAACCCGTGGGCTCAGGCAATCTACTTGCCTTGGCCTCCCAAAGTGCTGGGATTACAGGCTGAGCCACCAAGCCCGGCTTGTGTGTCTTTCTTTGTGTGGGATGAAATAGAAGTGAGAAGCCTTTGCGTCTCATCACACCAAGTTGCACTCTGTGGCCAATGAAAAGTGGCAGGTGTGGCTGGCATCACTTTTGTGGTCAGGCTGTAGAGGACCTGGCTCCATCCTGCATGTTCTCTCAGACCCGGGGTCTGGGAGATGCTTTGGCAGACTGAGGGGGGAACTGCCGCCTCCTGCCAACCTTGTGAGAGTGACCTGGGAAGCAGATCCACCAGCCCCAGCTCAAGCCTGCAGAAGACCATGGCCATGTGACTGCAGCCACATGAGAGATACTGAGGCAGTATCACCAGGCTACACCACTCCCAGACTCCACCCACAAAACCTGTGAGCTGACGGACATTTGTTTTCTTGGGCTGCTTAGTCTGAGGTTTGTCAGGCAGTCATGGAGGACAAATGCATGCCCTGCAGGCTGATCTGGGGGAGTCAGGGCACAGGGGTGACCATGTGGATGGAGACGCCCTCCTCTCCTTCTTGCTTATGAGTGGCTTGGGTGCCTCTGTCTCCAAGACCAAAGCAGCATGTTCCCAGTCACGTTGCTTGTGGCGTGGCTGCAAGATGCGGCCATAGAGCAGGTGTCCGGGAGAGACGGAGACACACACTGGCAGCTGTGCAGTGAGGCCACAGCCCGCGAGCTGGTGTTTCCACAGATGCCTCCATGGAGGCTCAGGGTCAGGAGGTGTGGAGTCAGGCACAGGCCCTCTTCCTGAGCCCCCGCCCCAAGGGTTGACTGCAGTCAGGAGGTGGTGCCAAGAACGGGTGCTCCCTCCATAGTGGCTGGCAGACACAGCCTTGGGGCTGCTGGGAATGGGAGTCATGGGCGGGTCCCTCCCGTGCTGTTGGCTCCATGGACTTTGGGATAGCCCTGATCCCAGTCACTTCCATGTCAGGATGCAGCCTGAAAGCATCACCACTGTTTCTAAATCCAGTATCCACAAACATTTCATAATGCTTCCAGAGAGAGAGCAGACAGGACAGAACACTGGAAGTGTCTTCTACCTTGTCCATACAAGTGATAGGGAGGACGATGGAGATACTTCAGAGCAAAGAGGCAAGTGGGGTGTCTGGGGTCTGGGAGTGTGGGGACAGCATGGGGCCACTGCCTGCTCAGGCACACACGTGTGGCCACTGCCCTCTCAAGCTCCCTCAGGACAGTGCACACTCCTACCCATGGTGTGCCGTGACATAAGAGCTGGCTCACTGCCAAATGAGAACCTGGCCCATGTGGGACTTCACACCGGTGGCCACTCGCTCCACAGGAAAGATGGAATGGCTGCCACGGAAACGAGTCTGAAGTGGTTCACCAAATAGAGAAAGAAGTCTGGAGCAGTTTCCTCAGGGAAGGAAAGACCCATTGGGAAGAAGAGCCTCTGGTTTCTGGCTGTCGAGGGGTTGACTCACCTCTGTCCACGGTTTCTTATACCAGCTCGCCAGCATTCAGAGATCAGGGGACTGCAAGGCAGAAGAAACACAACACACACACAGAAACACATAGTCAGACGCCACACATGCCTGCACACCTTGTGTTGTCCCAGGAAGGCCCTGGCTTTTGGCCACAGTCATGGGTAAGCTGAAAGGGCTGAGCCCCTCAGCTGGGTGGGCCAAGCTGGTCAGCTCGGGGCCTGGAGGCCGCAGGTGGCCCCAGCCATCCTGCAGTGCCTGTGCTTGGATGCCTATGTCGTGCAAGTCCACGACATGTCACAAAGCCCTTGGGCGCAGGTGTGAGCATGCAAGCGGAGCCTGTGCAGACGCGGCATGCTGGGGGCTGCTGTCGGCACTCAGATCGTGCTCCAGCTGCAGCTCCTTCAACAACAGCGCCTGAGCAATGCTGGCCTTGGTCACACAGAGGACCGGCCCCAGAATGACCAGCATGTGCCAATAATTTGTGTCTCTCTCTCGGCCACGTGCTACTTTGCCTGTGGGTGACATCTGCTTTGGGCACAGTCTGAGCAGTTTGCCCTTTCTCACCCGGAGCTCACACCTTCCCAGATGGGCCTGTCCATCGTGTGCACGCCCAGACACAGCAGGGTCACAGAACATCACCACCCACAGACACGAGGATGCTTTCAGGGAAGCAAAGTCGGGAATTCTAAAAGTGTTGGAGCAGCTCTGTCCAGACAGGAGCAGACGAGCAAGCGCCACCTGCAGTCCCTGTGCCTGTGAACCCAGGGGGTGGCACGAGCACAGCTAGGGAAGCCCTCAGCCGCACCCAGAGCTACTCGGGCAGTGTGGCCTTCCTCCATGGTCTGACCCCTGCCAGGAGACTGGTCATCTCTGTTTCCTCTTATTTTAACATAGCAGGCAGCATACTCGTGTAGTTCCATAATCCAGCAGTAAAACACAGCAAGAAGCCTTACTCTGTTGCCCTGCAGGGCTCTGTGTCTGTGGCTTCCATGGGCAGCCTAACAGAACTGCCTTTGCAGATGAAAGCACATGTCATCTGTTACCTTCCCCCACCTCACATGGAAGGCCACACAGTACCCCGACTTCCCTTCACCTGTTCTTTCCTAACGGTGTTGCATGGAGTTCTTTCAAGATGATATAAACCATCCCAACATCCACTGGTCGTCATGGATGCAGCCCAGCAAATCCCAGTCAGTCAGGACAGTGCCCTCCTCCACCCTGCAGGGCTCCATCCAGGGAAGTGTCCTACCGTTTAAGTGTCAGGGGAAGTGTGGACAGACACTGGCCCACCCGTGTCCACTGCCCGCTGCCGAGCATCATGGGAGCCCAATGATCACCAGGTTTATATAGTTGCCTACCGGGTGCCGTGCTCTACATAGTCCTTTAGTCTTTATAGCAAGTCCTGACAAGGCCGAATTATTGCCCCTATTTTACCAACAAGAAAATCAAGATTCAGTAGGTAGACCTGCCTCAGGGGACACAACTTGTGAATGGCAGAGCCAAGACCCAGATCTGCGTGTCTGCAAAGTCCATGCTCTTCTCCTTGTACCTCACCGCCTCCATCATCCATTCCTGAATCCATTCATTCAATCCATTGATCCATCATCTATCCACCCGTTCACCCATCCATCCACTGACTCATCCTTCGCTCACTCAATGCATCCATCCATCATCCATCATCCATCTATCCATCCATCCATCTACCCACATCCACCTAACCATTCACTCACACACCCATCCATCCATCCATTCATCCATCCACACACCCATCCATTCATTCACCCATCCAGCCATCCACACACCCATCTATCCATCCACCCATCCAGCCATCCTCACCCCCATCCATCTATTTATTCATCCATCCACCCATCCATCCACTCACACACTCCTCCACGCATTCATCCATCCACTCATTCAGCCATCCATCCAGCCATCCACCCTCCCATCCATCCAATCATCTATCCATCCATCCATCCACCCATCCACCCACCCATCCCTTCGTCTGTCCATCCATCCACCCTCACACCCATCCATTAATCCACACAGCCATCCATCTATCCACCCACCAACCTATCCACACCATCCAGCCATCCACTCATCCATCCATCCATCCATGCATCCATCTACTCACATGTCCATCCATCCTTCCATCTATCTGTCGATCCATCCATCCATCCATCCACACAAACATCCATTCATCCACACAGCCATCCATTGTCCACCCATCAACCCATCCACATCATCCAACCATCCACCCATCCATCCATCCATCCATCCATTCAGCCATCCTCACACCCATCCATTTATTCATCCACCCATCCATCCACTCACACACTCATCCACCCACTCATGCATCCACACACCCATCCATCCATCCATCCATCCATCCACACACCCATCCAGCCATCTATCCATCCACACATCCAGCCATCCACCCATTCATCCACTCATCCATCCATCCATCCATCCATCCATTCATCCATCTACCCACCCACTCACCCATCTATTCACTCATCTGTGCATCCACCCACCCATCCAGCCATCTGTCTGTTCATCCATCCATCCACACACACATCCATTCATCCACACAGCCATCCATTCATCCACCCATCAACCCATCCACACCATCCAGCAATCCACCCATCCATCCATCCATCCATTCCTCCATCCACTCATTTGTCCATCCATCCATCCATCTATCTGTCTGTCTATCCATCCATCCACACACCCATCCATTCATCCACACAGTCATCCATTTTTCCACCCATCAACCCATCCACACCATCCAGCCATCCATTCATTCATCCATCCACTCATCTGTTCATCAATCCATCCATCCATCTGTCTGTCCATCCATCCATCCACCCATCCACACACCCATTCATTCATCCACACAGTCATCCATTTTTCCACCCATCAACCCATCCACACCATCCAGCCATCCATTCATTCATCCATCCACTCATCTGTTCATCAATCCATCCATCCATCTGTCTGTCCATCCATCCATCCACCCATCCACACACCCATTCATTCATCCACACAGCCATCCAGTTTTCCACCCATCAACCCATCCACACCATCCAACCATCCACCCATCCATCGATCCATTCATTCAGTCATCCTCACACCCATCCATTTATTCATCCATCCATTTATCCATCCACCCATCTATCCACTCACACACTCATCACCCATTCATCCACCCACCCACCCATCCATCCATCCATCCATCCATCCACTCATTCAGCCATCCACCCATCTATCCATCCATCCATCCATCCACCCATCCATCCATCCACTCATCTGTCCAACCATCCATCTGTCCATCCATCCATTCCACACACCCATTCATTCATCCACACAGCCATCCAGTTTTCCACCCATCAACCCATCCACACCATCCAACCATCCACCCATCCATCGATCCATTCATTCAGTCATCCTCACACCCATCCATTTATTCATCCATCCATTTATCCATCCACCCATCTATCCACTCACACACTCATCACCCATTCATCCACCCACCCACCCATCCATCCATCCATCCATCCATCCACTCATTCAGCCATCCACCCATCTATCCATCCATCCATCCATCCACCCATCCATCCATCCACTCATCTGTCCAACCATCCATCTGTCCATCCATCCATTCCACACACCCATTCATTCATCCACACAGCCATCCAGTTTTCCACCCATCAACCCATCCACACCATCCAACCATCCACCCATCCATCGATCCATTCATTCAGTCATCCTCACACCCATCCATTTATTCATCCATCCATTTATCCATCCACCCATCTATCCACTCACACACTCATCACCCATTCATCCACCCACCCACCCATCCATCCATCCATCCATCCATCCACTCATTCAGCCATCCACCCATCTATCCATCCATCCATCCATCCACCCATCCATCCATCCACTCATCTGTCCAACCATCCATCTGTCCATCCATCCATTCCACATACCCATCCATTCATCTACACGGCCATCCATTTTTCCACCCATCAACCTATCCACACCATCTAGCCATCCAGCCATCCATCCATTCATTCATCCATTCATCTGTTCATCCATCCATCCGTCTGTCTATCCATCCATCCACACACCCATCCATTCACCCACACAGCCATCCATTTTTCCATGCATCATCCCATCCACACATCCAACCATCCACCCACCCATCCATCCATCCATCCATTTAGCCATCCTCACACCCATCCATTTATTCATCCACCCATCCATCCATCCATTCATCCATCCATTTATCCGTTCACCCATCTATCCACTTACACACTCATCCACCCATTCATCCATCCACACACCCATCCACCCATCCATTCACCCATCCAACCATCTGCCCATCCACCCATCCACTCATCTGTCCATTCATCCATCTGTCTGTCCATCCATCCATCAACACACCCATCCATTCATCCACACACCCATCCATTTTTCCACCCATCAACCCATCCACACCATCCAACCATTCACTCACCCATCCATCCATCAAGTCATCCTCACACCCCTCCATCTATTTATTCATCCATCCATCCATCCACTCACACAATTATCCACCCATTCATCCATCGACACACCCATCCGTCCATCCATCCATCCATCCATCCTTTCATCCATCCATTCATTCATCTGTCTATCCATCCATCCATCCATCCACACAGTCATCCATTCATCCACCCAGTCACCCATCCATCCACCCTTTCATCCATCCATCCATCCACCTATTCATCAATTCACTCACCCACTCTTCTGTCTTCATAGTTCTACAGCAAACAGGACTGTGAATTAACCCGCTCCAGGTTTGGGAGTTACCTGTGTGAGGTCCAGAAATTGAAAACATTGTGTACCAGCAGAAACTTGAGAATTAAGGGCAAGAAAGAGAGTGCCTATGTCTGGCATTATGTCAACACCGAGAAGGGCAGATGGAGGGAAAGATGTCTTTAAAATACACACAACAAGACCGGGTGAAACTTAAAACAAGGCAGAGATTATTGTAGGAGGAAGTTCTGCCTTCCAATTTCAGGATTTTAAGAAAAGAATGCAATATTTTCTCCAGCTCAGTTAACGCCTATGTCACCCGCGTGCCTAGGGGTAGCACAGCTGGTGGCCCCAGGCAGGTTTGGGGCTTTGCCAGAGCCTCAGTTCACAAAGCAAAGTAACAGTGACCAGCACACAGGCAGTGGCTGCCATGTGTTGAGCACCTCTTGTGCATCCTGCACTGCTCGGGGCGGGAAGACCTGCAAGTGTTTTAGGGCCTCTGGCCACAGTTAAGCCACCTGCAGGCAGATGCCCCCCATTTGGCCTGCAAGAGCAGGAGTGCAGAGCCTACCAGAGTCATGCATGGAGTCTTGGAGCAAGAAGGACCCAGGGGTCACAGGGTTGGAAGTCCTCATCACAGCTGGGCGCGGGATGTCCCCAGAGCACAGGGTGGGTTTACTCTGCAGGCAGAAAGAGGGCTGTGGATGGAGTGCCTGGCCCACGCCCTGAGCACCAGACCAAGGCACAACTTGACCTCCCGACAGCCCCTGGGAACCCAGCTCTTTAGAGAGAGGTCGTGGTCAGGGTCAGCCAATTGTTCTCAACAGAGAATTCAAAAGCATTGCCCACCGATAATATTTTAAGCCTCCTCAGGTCCTTTGAGGACAAGATGGTGATAAGGATACAAAAATATGACACTCAGTGGGTGAGGCCAGAGCACAGGCATGGTATGGAGTCATAGCCCAGCTCCCTCTGCTGGAGACTCAGGCCAGCCACACAAACTCTCTGTGCCTCCGTGTCCTTATGTGACCAGGATGATGGTGCCAGTGTCCCAGGCCAAGTCGAGAGGGGGTGGACCCAGCACTGCTGGCTCTTCTAATGGAAGGACTGACTGACTTTAAAATCAAGGTCTCGGCCCTTCCCTGCCTGCTCTCCTCTGGGTTCATCTCAGACCTGCCATTGCCTTTGGGTTTTGTGGAATCCATAGCTGAGTTTGTGTGGAATGGACGTCTTAACAAGGAATGCTTCAATCTGTGAGGGATGTTTCTCCATGTATTCAGCTCTTTAATCTCTCTCGGTGATGTTTCACAGACATCTGTTAAATTTACTCATAACTATTTTATAGTTTTGATGCTATTTTAAACTGAATAATTTAATCTTTTTATATTCAACTCATGTGCTGCTGGTGTGTAGATACAGACTTGATTTCTGTGTGCTGCTCATGTATTCTGAGACACAGCTAAACTCACACTAGTCGTGCTGAGATCTCTTACAATTTTCCTTGTCAACAATTGCATCATCTGGGATTGGGATCACTTTGCTTTTCCTGATCAGCTTTATTCCTTTTCTTTCTTCTTCCTCTGCCGCCTGAGGTAGACCTCCAGCAAAAGGTGTATGGAGTGGTGAGCTAACTCTCTCCCCTTGCTCCCAGTCCTGGGGAGAAACAGGCTCTGTCACTCAGTGTGCAAGAATTAGGTGCCCTCAATGGCTGAGAGCTTTGGTCTTGTGTGGGTTTTAGTACATCTCTAAAATATTCTTCTGGTATGCTTGTTGGGATCACTAAGTGTACAGGATTTTGGTTAGAATGCTACTGCAAGGTCCTTCTGTCCAGGAATATGTTTTAGGCCCTCGTAGCATTTTAAGGTTCTCTTCATGTCTCTTTTACGCCCTAGGGTTTCTCTGGAGACTTCCTCATTGTCGTTGGGATACAGGGTAGACACAGCGCGGGACTGACCGCAGTGCGTGTCCCTCCCTATTCACCTTCTTTGCTGTTGGTGCCATGCAAATGTTTCCCGGCCCCACGTCTTTGCTTGTGTCACTTTAGCCAGTCAGCAATGCACGTGTTGGCGTTGGCCCTCGTAGTCTCCTTTCCAGAATTGCGTGCTCCTCTGGCCTTTCCCCATCCCTTCGAGTTCCCTTGTCATCTCCCCAGGGACTTTGATGACAGGTTTCTTTTTAATGTCCCGCCATTGTGTCATCTACCCTCAGGTCGGGGCAGCATTTTTGCCATATGTAACATCCTAGGTTTGCTGGTTCGAGTTTTGTTGAGTGGTTGGTCACACGGTGGAAGACATCAGTCATCACTTTCTGGCTCCACTGTCCCTGGCAGCACATCCTCTGACATCTTTATTGTCAGTCCCTAAGGATGGTGTGTCTTTTCTCCTCAGTTGCTTTTAAGGCCTCTCGACACAGGTTGTGGGCATAGCCACGATGTGCCCAGCTGTGGGTCCTTGCAGATGTGTCCTGCATGGGTTTCACTGACTGAGGTTCTTGCACGTGTGCCTGGCACCACTTGTCGTTTGGGGACAACCTTGGCCTTTGCCATTCCAAGTATCACATCCCCATTTCCTCTCTTCTCTTTCTGTCTACAGGGTGTGGAGGTGGTCTGGCTCTGTCATTCCCACCCACTCCTGGGCATCGAACGTCCATTTGCCCTGAGGGTGGCGACTCCTCGCTCCGCCAGGGGTCAACTGACCCCTGCTTAGGGCCCCTCACTTCATGGCTTGTTTAGGGCATCAGGTGAAAATAACTTCTTGAGGCTTTCTGTGTTGTAACTAGAAGAGGAAGGTAAGGGGTATTTTTAATATAAACATATGTATTTGAATAATATATATTTTAAAATTTTCTTTCCTAGAAAGTTGTGAGAGCAGTGCGGGGATGCTTTTCTGTGACCTTTGGGAGTAAGGCGCCCACATGACGCCACATGGTCCCATCCAGTCCTGGGTCAGGACATTAACTTGGCTCCAGCTCCTGCTCACCTACCAGCCACAGGGCTCCTGCTGTCCCCAGACGTCCTCCGGCACAGGGTCTGGGTGAAACCCGGCGCAGCCCTTGGCTGCTCCGTCTTGTCGTCTCCTTGATGGTTGCAGTGTGTTTACTGGTAGAAAGATCCTCCTTCTGGGCTTGTGGGACTTCCTCTCCTGGGTCAGGCTGCGAGCTCCTGGCAGGCTCCCGGCAGTGCCACGGCCTCTCCTGGTGCGGGCCCTGGGGCGCCTCTGCCCCTGCCCCATGCAGAAGCATCTGGCTCACATGGACTGAAGGGCTTGCCTGTGCTGAGGCCCCTGTCTGATGTGGACTGGGGGTGTTGCTCCGCACCGAGGGCCCTGGCTCACGTGGACTGAGGGGTTTTCAGGTGTTCCACAGTGAAGTTACTCTTTTGCTCCAGGTCAGTTAATAAGTGTTTTGTGGGCAGGAGGGCCAGAGGGCCAAAGGCCCGGGGACCATGTGCTGCCCAGGGGGCTCCGTGAGGCCACAGTTCATGGCAGACCCCGTGTGGGATCTACATGGCTGGAGCTGGTTTGCATTATTGGGTGTAATCGGCGGTTCTCCATCCCACGGAGAATTCCAAACAGAGACCGAAACCCCCGATAAAGAACCAATTAAATGCCATTTCTTCACCTGCTTTTCATCGACATGACAGGAGGGCTCTAATCTCCGGAGGGCTGGGCAGACCGCCTGCGTTCCCAGCACAAGGGAGCCGGCAAAGGCTTTGAACTCCGCAAGGAGGACCGGCCCAGGAAGGACACGGCCTGGGAGTCACAGGCTGCCAGGACAAGGCTGGGCTTGCAGTTGGCACAAGGGAAGGTGTTGGGATGAGGCAAAAGGCACTGACACAGTGCTAGGCTGAGGAGCCATCACCGCTGGTCACGGGGGCCCCCGGGGCACCCGCTGCATAGACAAGTTCCTGAAAGTTGAGAGTGCCAGGTGGATACCTGAACCTGTTAGCACGTACTCAGCATGCGGCCGTGGGGGTCTGGCTTGTGCGCCCTGGCACTGCTGGCCTGGCTGGTGGATATAGTCTGTTCCTGCACACTCACGGGCAGGGGTCCAGGGCTGGAGCCCGGTGCCCCCCAGAACAGCAGCAGGGTTATGGTGGTCAGCCTGCAGTGGCAGTCTGTGCGGGCCCCCTTCCTTGGCGTGCTGTGGACTCTGGTGGCTGTCTCGTCCCTCCTGGGTAAGCACCTGCGTCCCTTGCGGGTTTTGCTTCTGTCTGCAGGGACAGCTTTCGGAAGTGGATGTGGCGGCCCAGCAGGGGGCTTTGCTGGTTTTGTGTCTGAATCCCCGTGTATCGTAAACAGTCTTTGGGGAAGCACGGCTGTTCTTGCACCAGGGCTGCGGTGCTGGCGTCCCTCCCCAGGCCACCCTGAGGCCCAGACGCATTCTCAGTCCATGCAGCCGGCCAGTGGGGTCAGGAGAAGGGAGGCTGTGCCTTACAGTCTGTTGGACTTTTGAGAAGACTCTGAGGTGAAGGGGCCCTCTGAGCACATGCAGACACTGGGGCCATGTAGCAGCCTGGGGGAGCCCCTCAGACCCAGTCGGGAGGGCCCTGGGACAGGCCTCTTTCTGGGCACAGCTGGCCATGAGGGTCCGTGGTCCCTTGTGCAGTGAGCCAGATATCCCTTTTCCGCCGCTCTCGGTGCACTCTTCAATTTTGCCTCAAGTCTTTGAGGTTGATGTCTGCCACCCATATTCTCCTAACCCTTGTGGAGTGTGTGGCCTCCCGGTAAAACCACAGAGACACACTGTTTGTCTCCAAGGGCAAATCAGACTCTTGGGCTAGTGTCAAGTTAGATAAAGAACAGGTGCTTGGCCGGGCACGGTGGCTCATGCCTGTCATCCCAGCACTTTGGGAGGCCAAGGCGAGAGTATTGCCTGAGCCTACAGGCTCAAGACCAGCCTGGGAAACTTGGTGAGACCTCAATAAATCAAAAAATTAGGGCTGGGCGCAGTGGCTCATGCCTGTAGTTCCAGCTACTTGGAAGGCTGAGGCGGAGGGATCTCCTGAGCCCCACAGGTTGAGTCTGCGGTGGCCATGAGACCGTGCCACTGCACTCTAGCCTGGGTGAGAGTGAGACTCCAACTCAAAAAAAAGAGCAAATGCTCTGGTCAAGATGGAGAAAAACAAAGTGGCTGCTGCAGTTATGTCCCCGCCAGCGACCTTCTCTTGACAAGAGCGTCGTCTGACCGGGAGGTCCTTGCGGTGCCACCGTTCGTGCTCAAGACTGGCCAGCCCATGCCGGGGTGGGCAGGGGGAGGGGCCTGGGGCCGAGTCCTTGGCTCCAGCCCTGCGGGCCCCTGGACACCACATGTCCTTCCCGAGCTGCGGGACGTGGGCCCTCAAATGGGCGTGGCCCTCCGAGCAGGGGCCAAGGGAGTGAAGGATACTTTGCCGTCAAAGAGACACCCCCAGGTAGGCTGTGCTGGATGCAGGGGCCTGGACAGACGAGAGCTCGCGCCACCTGCTGGGGGCTGCCCGGTCCCTTGTCTGGAAGAAGCCTCCTGAGCTGCCCGTCCCCAGCATCCCTCTGCAGGCTGTGGCAGAGGGAGCTGGCTTACTGGCAACCCAGAAAAGCCGGGAACTGTCCAACTTGGCAAGGCCTAGACCCCTTGGGGTCCAGGTGCAGGAGGGCAGCACGGCCTCAGGTCCTGCTCCCCAGTGGGGCCAGGGCTCTGCTCTTGTGGGCTCTGTCCTGGGGTGGGCGTTTGAGCCACTGCCGGGAGCTCCAGCTTGGGCTTCCCTTCCCCCGCCATCTTGGCCCGCCTGGCGCTAAACCCTGGCCATTTCTTGGAATCTTGGTTGGAAGCCTGGCCTGAGCCAGGTCCATCCCTCCCTCAGTGTGGGCATTCACGAGCAAGTGCGCTGGCTTTGGGGGCTGTCCCCGTGCCCATGGGGCCTTCCATTCATCTGGAAAGTGTGTGCACCACACCTGCGCTCTAAGACTGCAGAGTCCCCCATGCCCTCTGCCCGGGTGTCAGGTGGGGGATGCATCCTGAGCTCCAGGTAGTGAAGCTTGGATCTGGGGGGTCTCAGCACATCAGAAACAGCCTTCCCTTGAGCAGCAAGATGCGTTTCCCCACGTTATAGCAAGAAGGGCTTCATTATTTAAATGCAACTTCATTATTCATCATTCTAAAAGTGAAAACTTTTAGAAAAAATAAGTCTGTGAGCTTGAGAGTAAAGAGGCTGATCCCGCCGGGTGGTCTGAGACTCAAGTATGCGGACTCGTGTTTTTGACATTTGGAAGAATATTAGAATTGAGGGATTTTCCTTCCTTTGCAAAATGAGTCAGCAAGATCCTACGGCTCAGAGAATCCTGGAATCCAGGCTATGTGGACAGGGAACACTGGCGTTGAGATCCGGCGAGCTGAGCTGCACTGCCCAGGACTCCCGTCGCTCAGGGTCCCGGGGGACAGGCAGAGCCTCGACCCTCCCAGGTGGAAAGTCAGGAGAGCACGAGGGGTCCCCGAGCCCAGGTCCCCTTGCGTTGCCGGCGGCCAGGGTGAGTCACCGCCTCTGACTCTTGGGAAGCAGCACCCAGGAGTCTCATGGCCCTTGGGTGACGGAGCAGGTCCCTCAGGTAGTGGGCGGGATGGTCCCTCCATGCTTCAAGATGTGGACGGAACAACAGAGGCGTCGGGCCGGGACCTCATACACACCTCCCCAGGGGCTCTCTGGGGCGGGCACAACTTTGGACATGGGGCCAGAGTGACACCCAGATGCAGACCCGGCAATAGGCCTGACACTCCAGATGGAAACAGAGCATTCACCTGTGGGAAAGTGAACGTCTAGCTGGCGGGAGGCAGCACATGACCATGAAAGCAGCGATATTGTGTGGGCCCCGGCCCTGGGGAGGCTGGGTCCTCAGCAGCCTTTGCCAAGGTGGGCTGGGGCCTGGTAGGGACCCTGGAGCCAAGGAGCAGGGTGAGGTGGACACCGCGTGCTGGTGGGGACTGAGGCAGAGCGAGACCCGAGCAACCCTGAGCGACACCAAGGCCGGTGATGTGGACGAAACCTCCTTGTGTCGGAGGAGGCTGGAAGCCACAGGCTGCGCCTCTGAGGGGCAGGAGGGGCCATGGGGAGTTGGGCAGGAAAGGGAGTGCCGTGTACCCTGGGGTGGGGGACCACGGCCCGTTGCAGCCCCCGGGAGGGAGGGGTCTGGGGCCACAGGACCCAGCAGCCGGTGACGGGAGGAGGGTGGCTGATGCGGGCGCTGAGTGTGCAGTGCTGGCAGGGACTAGACAGCTGGGTGTGGGGCTTCCAGAAAGTAGGTCCCCAACGGAGGGGAGCTGGGTAGGGGCTCAAGGTCAGAGAAGGAGCTTGGTGGGCATGCTGGACACAGAGGCCAGAACAGCAGGCCTGCCAGCCAGGAGGGGCCGTGAGGTGGTCCTGGCTGTGTGGTGGTCCAGGCACATGGTGGTTCTGGCTGTACGGTGGTCTGCGCACATGGTGGATTTGGCATGCCGGGTCCAGGCTATGTGGTGGTTTGGGCAGTGTAGGGAACTGGGCATGTGGGGTCCGACTGTCTGTTGGTCCGGGCACATAGTGGTTCTGGCTGCATGGTGGTCCAGGCACATGTTGGCTCGGCATGTGGGGTCCTGGCTGTGTAGTGGGTCTGGACATTGAGGCTGTTCTGACACTGTGCCATCTGGGCAGGTGCCACAGTGATGTCGAGCTCAGTCCATCTTCCTCGGTGCTGTGGGCGTGGCTGGGCCAGTCGGTGGGTTTTGGACGTGATGGCTGGGTGTTTTCCTGAAGCCACTGCTCCTCCCGGTTGCCTGGACAGTGCAGGACTGGGGGCGGCGGTTGGCCAGCAGGGGGCAGGCGGTCCCTCCCTCTTCCACAAACTCCACTGGCCTGTTCACTTCCAGTTATCGTGGGGACGTTGTGCCTGCTTTGGTTTTCCCTGTTTTAACTTGATTGGTAGTAAGGACAGGTGGTCAGAGTCCGCGCGGAGAGAATTGCTGTGAGGGGCACCTCCTGGCAGCCAGAAGGGCCCCTGGGCCGTGTGGGGCCACCATCCACCCCACAGGGAGCTGGGGCCAGGGCGGCCGACTCCCGTCCCCCGAGGGGAAGGGGAAGCCCTGGGCTGAGGCCTGACTGGCAATGCCACTCCAGGCCCACGGGAGCCAGGCTGCAGGGGTCCCCAGAGCCCGTGTCCTGGTCACAGGGAGAAGAGAGACGCCCATGACTGCTGGGTGGCTGATGAGCTGACACCACCTCTTCTCTGTCGTGCACCTTCCCAACGTTCTCACCTGTCCTGCCAGTCACTTGGCCGTGGAGTCGTCTGGGCCCCAACTCAGCAGGAGGCAGAGCCAGCAGGATGCCCAACGGGCTCCCTGTACCTCCAGTGGCTGCCGCGGCTCGCAGTGCCAACACAGGGGACACGCAGCCCGTGTTGGCTGCCTCCGGCCCGTGGAAGCAATGTGCCATGGGGCAGGCAGAGATGCGGGGCACATGTCGGGGCCGAGCCCCTGCCAGGCCAGGACTGGAACTGGAGCCCGCTGGTAACCACCTCCTCGTGCCAGTCAAACCCTGCGGGGCCCAGTCTCTGCTCGCTGGCTCCGCCTCCTGGCTGCATCCCCTTCCAGAGGCCCTTCCCAGGGTGGGCAGCTGGGATCCCTCTGAATTCCTCTTCTGGCTCATTTCTCAGCTCATTTCTGTCGGATGGGCTCATCTTCACGCCGGGTGGCTGGAGCGGGCACCACCCGCAGGCCACAGCAGCCTCGTGTCCCTTCGCCAGTGTGTGAACTGACACACCTGGATTCTGTCTGTGCTCGGAGGGGCTCTGCCTTCTCCAGGGTGACGTCCTGCCCTGGGACATGTCTTATCTGAGAAGAGCCACGTACGCACTCACACTGGCTGTGTCCTCATTGGGTTCTGGGAGAGACGTTTATGGGGCAAGCCCGAGGGGCTCACACCTGGGGCGGACTGGGCAGCCTGTCGGGCGCACTGGAGCCGGCTGTGCCTTCCATGTGGCTGGGCGTCGGAGCGCAGGGGCCTGGCGCACCCACTGCCGGCCAGTCTGGGTCAGCCGCTGCCCCCGGGGTCTCCGGGCTGCCCTCCTTAGGGCAGAGGCCATTACCCAAGAGCCTCATCTTCGTGGGGTCGGCCCCCAGCCCTCCCCACCGAAAACGGGGCCAGGCCTCTGCAGAGCGTCCCAGCGGCCCCACCACGTCCCAGGCCCACCCATGCTAGCTGGTTGTTCACGTGCTAGCCATGTGAAGAGGCAGCGGTGTCCTGGGCGGAGGACAAGGAAGCTGAATTCGGGAGATTAAGCCATGGACAAGGTCACGCCACAGGAAACCACATGCAGTCCCAGAACCCACTCTGGCACCTTTTCTATTTATAGCTGTCTTGTTCTTGTTCTATGTTAAGCATAGCAGGAATACTCTGCCCGAAATTCCTTGGGGAACTGGCTGGGTGTGTGCACCCTAATGAGTAAAAGGCAGTGTGATGTGGTGAAAGGTAATGCCCGTTTATGTCCCATGTCATAAAAACGTTACTGTCATCCCGAGTGAAACCCGGCACAGCACAGCCGGTGGGGACCCCTCGCCCGGCGCCCTGGCTGCTCCCAGTCCCATGCTGGGCTCCCGGCCAGGAAGGAAGTAGCTGGAAATCACAGCGCGAGCCTGATGCTCCTGTGTTATCTGGCCGCGAGTCGTTCCCTTCAGTACATGCAGCCGCCCCCTATCGTCCAGCCTGTACAACACATGCTTGTGAAGACGTCCGAGTGACCCCAGCCTGAGTAAACGTGTCAGAGTGCAGGACCGTAGCCACAGTGGTGCCTTTTCTCGGGCTGAGCCCCTCGCCCTTGTGATCAGAACCCTCTTGGGGCGTTTCCT
Source organism: Carlito syrichta (assembly GCF_000164805.1). NCBI lineage: Eukaryota > Metazoa > Chordata > Mammalia > Primates > Tarsiidae > Carlito > Carlito syrichta. The sequence goes on from NW_007245723.1 coordinate 48,889, forward strand.
CTGCCTTGACGTTGCCACCACACTGCTGCCTCTGCTGGGGCTCAGCTGCCCCGGTGGCCCTCCTTGCGCCCCGCTGAGGGCCTCACTTCGCCCGTCCCACCTGAGGCCTGGATCCTGCTTCTCTCCATGAAGGACAAGGACTCTGGACCTTGCTCGGGGACAGGAATGAGCACCATTCTCCCTGGTGAGGCCGCTGGGGGCCACTCAGAACCTAGTATCACCTAAATTCAGAGGTCATTGGCTTTTTTACAAGAACACGCATACAATTGTCATTGTCCACCTTCTGTTTAACAGCTTTACTGAGATGCAATTGACGTACAATAAACTACAGAAAGTGCCAATGCGATGTGTTTTGACATGGCTCCACACTGGTGAAACCACCACCATAAACAAGATAAGAGCATTCCCATCTCACCCAGACTCCTCCCCCCTGGTGGTCCCACCCTCCTCCCACGCGCTGTGAGCTCCCTTCTTGGCCTCACTTCCCTGAGATGACCTGTTTTGCGATCCATCTGTGGCTCTCCCAGTGTCTGTCGACACTCCTCCCTTCTTGGAGCCCGGGTGTGAACCACTGCGATCTGGCCCTATCTGTCCATCACCAGCACTGGTGGTGCAGCTCTGGTGTTAATTTGACCCATCTAGCTTTCTCTGTCGGTATCAGCAGGGCGTGTTTCTCCCAGTCTCCTGTTTGACGGCCTGCTTGCGTCTTCACACTTAAAGTGTGTTTCTTGCAGGGACACAAGCTGGGTCTTGGCCTCTTCCCCATCTGACCACCTTTGCTTTTTAACACGGGGTTCCGGTTGTTCATGATTGATGCGACTAGTGACAAGGCTGAGTCTGATGTGTCTTTTCTCTGTTTGTCTCATCTGCTTTTTCCCGTGCTCCTTTTTTCTGCTTCCCTTTGGGTTGGGTTTCCACGATTCCATCTTTTCTCCCTTGTTCCGTTTTTGGCTATTGTCCATTGTTGTGCTAAACGACTGCTTTGGGGTTTACGAATCCTTGGCGTACCACAGCCTAGCTTCCGGCTAAGAAGCCTCACAGCCGCCTCTCTCCAGCTCTTTCCCCGGCCTCTGTGCTGATGGTCAGCTGTCTCCTGTATGTAGGCTACAGTCCCATCGCACATGGAGAGCACTGGCTTCCCTGCCTCAGTGCCTGTCCTGTGTTATCTGGTGTCCAGGTCCCAAAAACTTTGCTTCCTGTTACTGTCTGTGTTTTTGTCTGTTTCAGGCAGGTCCCAGGGAATCCATCTTAGCCGGAAGGGAAAGTGAGCCGACTTTTAAATGACTCCCTCTCATGCGTTTATATGCCATGTGTGTTCATTATTTTAAAAACTGGAAGCTTTTGGAGACTAAAAGTGAGTGCCACAACTCCACCCTGAAGCTTGCTATCCAGAGCATGGCTGAGGCCTGATTGCCATCCGGCCTCTTATCCAGGCATGTGGACTTTCCTTTCTCGCGCAGAGACAGTCACGATGCGAGCTCATGGTCTCGACTGTCTTCCCTAATGTCACACAGGATGCATTTTTCCAAGTCATTAAAATTCATATTGAAGCATTGCTTATTGATGCATATTTACGGGGTGAGTTTACATAATTGATGGTGTCAGCCCATAGAAGTTCAGGTAGACAACTGCTTACCAGCACGTGGAGGCAGGGCCTGGGGTCACGGAGACAGCACTACTACCCATGGGAAGGTGGGATGTTCTCCCCGAGGCTGTGCGGCCGCCTCTGGGCGCTGGGGAATGCGAGGCTGGGACCACACCTCACTGTTGCCAGTGTGAGGGGTACAAGCGAGCCGAGGTGTGAGTGGTCTACCAGGGCCGCCTTTTCTCCTCTGCCTGCAAGCCCCACCCTCAGGACTCACCCCCAGTGTCGCCTCCTCCAGGAAGCCTCCCCCAGGCCAGATGCCCTCCTTCTGGGGCCCACGGGGCTGCCACACAGCGAGCAGCCCTGCTCTGAGCTGCCATGCCTCTAGCAGGCAGGGGCTGCAGTCAGGCGCTCTTCGAAGGCCAGGACCTTGTAGATTTATCTCCACGACAATGGCACCCTCTGAAGCAGAAGCGTGCTTCGCAACGCTCGGCCTGTCGGGTGGTGAAAGGCCATAGTCTCCCCTCCAGGGCACAGATTGGGACCTGCTGGGGCACCATGGTGTCTGGAACACATGTGACCGAGAGTTGTGGCCGTGTGGCCCTAGGCTGCTTGGAGTGGCCAGATTTCCAGGCTCCGTTTGCTCTTTCAGAGTAGTTGGAGCTGAGTGTGACAGAGATCGAATCCTGACGAGGGTCTCACGTGAGCTGCGCCCCAGCCCATAGGCAGACGGTTGCGTGGCAGCACCAAGACTGGCAGAAAATCTTTTTTCACCTGGACAGGTGGAAGCCCATCACATGCACTTCCTGCTGGCGAATGTGGTGTGCTGTAGAAACGGGGTGGGGGGAGGTGCCACGTGCAGCCATCCCCAGCAGATTCTGCTTGAGATGTTTGGGCAGAGAGCTGGGGAACCCCCAGAGCCCGGCCCACCTGGGATGGAACTTAGTTGCCTGTTCTGCAGCTGTCCGCCATGTCGAGACCCTGCCACTTTGGAAAGGGATTCCCTGCGGCCCAGGCACTGATGGCTGGGTGGGCCCCAGCAAGGCGTGAGTAGAGCCAGGGTCTCAGTCTTGGGCAGGCAGGGCAGAGGATATCCCACTGGACTTGCCCTGGCTTGCGGCCCATGGGTGGGCAGGGAAAGAGGGGTGTCCGGCCAGACCTTGGGGGCAATGTTGCCTGGCCCCCGGCCCTGCCCATCTCCTGGGCCACACGGTGCAGGCTCACACAGCTTGCACCATCCTGCCCCACCCAGACAAGCTGCACCCTGCTTGGTCCCTGCTGCCTGGGGCAATGGCTCTCCAGCCCCAGCATCCCCCTTGCACCCCCTTGCATCTCCCTCCTGCCCGGTCAGCCCAGCTCTTGGCCAGGCCCCTGCCACTAGCCTGCTGGCCACCTGACAGCTGGAGTCCAGACCACTGGAACCATGCTTGGCCTCCATGCTGTGGCCGCTGTTTTGAGACAAATCTGACACCAGGGCCAGAGCCCAGACATGCCCCTGCGACCGGTGGCTGGGTTTCAGCAGCCTTGACCCTAGCTCCCGACCCAGCTCAGAAGAAGAGCTGGGCAGCTTCCTGCCCTGGGCAGCACACAGGCCTCCTGGCACAGGAAGGGTCTCAGGGCTGAGAGGAAGAGGCCCCGTCTTGACTGTCCCAGGTGTGAAAGAGCACACTGCAGTGACTCAGATGTGCAGACTGAGAAATGCTTGAAACCCCACCAAAACGTAGTCCCTGGCACTTGGGCAGGTACCAGGGGCTGCAGTGGCGGATCTCAGGACCACAATGCTGACTTCTCTTTTTCACGGCTGCCCTGCTCCCCAGGGCTAGACAGGCAGGAGGGAGGCATCCTTGCCTGGAGAGGTCCTCGTGGCTTTCTGGAGACCTGTGAGCGTCCCTCTGTCTGCAGGTCTCTGGGTGCACCCTGAGGGACCCCTCGCCCCCGGGCCCACAGTTTTAGACATGAGATTTCTGTCCAGCCCCAGTCTTGGGGCAGAGGCGGCAGCAGCAGGTCCCGCACTCCTGGCCATCAGAAGGCCCCGGCCTCAATTATCCGGAAGCAGGAAGTGAGTGTGGCAGGTCTAATCAGATGTAATCAGATGTCACAAAGTCCAAGCCCCGTAATTCCGTGGACTTTATTGGTAGGAGAGGCCGCCGCCTGGCCTGCTCACCCCATCCTAAACTCCATGTTGGCACCGAATATATGGTGCCCCAGCCACAACAGGGTTGTTTGGGGCACAAGACAGCTAGCCTTGGCCTCCAGTGGGGCAAAGGGCAGAGGACAGTCAGCAACCAGAGGCTGCCCGGAGACCCCCAGGGCTGGCACAGGGCTGGGCCATTGGCATCGGGGCTCACATCCCATGACACAGCCACACAGAAGCCCACGCATCTACACAAATCCCCTGGCATAGTCAGGGCTCCCAGCGTCGATGTTGGGGTCATGCAGTGATGGGGGATGTGACCTCAGGACGACTTTTCCCGATAAGCCACTGGCAGCTGCTCCAGGACCTGGGAGGGACAGCCAAAGTCACTTTCCTTGACCTCCTTCGCGGCAGGACCTGGAGCTGCCTGGGATCACAGAGGCCAGGCAAGAGGGGAGGACATGCGTGGACTGTGGAAGGCGCTGCCACACAGGCAGTGGGGGCTTTCGGGCTCGGGCGTAGCCGCTGAAGCCCGGCAAATGGGGCAGGCCCCTGCCCCGTGGGCCAGGCCTGGGACCCTGTGCTCTGTGCAGCCCCAGCCGCCCTGTCCTCGCACACCAGCTTCGAGCAGGGCCAGGGAGGCAGCAGCCTACAGAAGCTTCCAGTGCCTCCAACCGCAGGGCCCTTCAGGACCCTCGGAAGAGAAGCTGGGTGGCAAGTCACAGGCTACTCTGCCACGGTGTGACATGCGCCCGCAGAAGGACCCAGCTGGAAGAAGGAGCCCAAGAAACAGACACAAGAGACACCAGAAGGCTCTGCCGCTGACTCCAACAGGGCCCAGCGTCGATAACCCACTGCCCAAAGCGGAATAGCACACCATGGCCACGCGGGAGGCAGCTGGAGCCAACAGCCACCACTGATGTGGAAGCCAAGTCCCTTACCCCCATCCGACCCCGTTCCCTCCGCACCCTTCCTCTGCCCCACAGGCAGCTGCAACATGGTGCAAACTTGGGTCTCAGGGGCCCCCATGGCTGCCAGGAGCCTCCACCCCACACAGTGTGTGCTGAGCGGCTGATGTCACCCTCCCTTGGGCCTGACCCTGAGGAAAGAAGTTGTGGTTCCAGAGGCCCCACAGAGCTCAGGCCCTCGGTGACGTCTGCCCTCGGGCTCCATCCACTTGGGTGCCGACCACAGGTGTAGGGTCTCAGCCTCAGGCGCTCTCAGTCCAGAAGGGGGCACACCCAGGCCATGACACCCAGCGGGAAGGAGTCTAACCACCTGCCCATGTGGAGGAGGCGAAGCCTGGTTGCACTTGGCCTACGCACCCTGCGGTTGCCGGCCAGAGCCTGTGCATCTCACATGCCCGTGTCCCATGAACCCTCTCCCGTCAACCTAGGCCCGACGCACTCATAGATGCATTCCTGCACAGACAGCTGGGCTGGTGGCATGAGGAGAAGCAGCCGCAAGCGGCTGGGCAGGCCCCACACAGACCTGTTCAGCTTAGAGAGTTAGGGACATGAGGCCCTCTGCTTCCCCTGTGGGTTTGGAGAGTTTTAAGTGTCACAGTCCCGAGGAATCCTGTTGACCATCCCTCTACTCGAGGCCTGTGGAGGGGAGTGTGCTCCATCCCCCCAGTCACCTCCCAGCGATGGCCCCTCTGGGTGGCCTCAGGGCCGTGCTTGAGTCTTGTGGTCCACCAGTGCCACATGACCGCAGGGACCCGCCTCGTGGCCAGGCTGGACAGGGCCCGGGACAGGGTCAGCGCCTCAGCCTCGACCAGAGGCAGGAATGGGACACCTGGGGGTGGCCACATGCTGCCTCAGGCCCTACTGAGGGGGTGGCCCTGACCATACAGGGGCCCGGCCCTTGGCAGAGTGGCCAGGGTGCGACTCTGGGAGGCAGCTCCATCCGCAATGGCTCCCCGCCCAGGACACCGGGTTCCGCGTGTGAGGCCCGTATCTGATCTCAGCCCCTGCCCTCACTGCCTGTGGGTTTTAAAGCGTATTAAAATTAAACGAGGCAAGGAAGTGGAAGTGAGGATGTCGGCCCTCCCAGGGCAGGCAGGCAGGAGCTCGGGCTTCCCCAAGGTGTTTACTTCCGTGACTCTTCACCTCCCTCCAGTGCATGAGGCTGGCTAAAGGTAACTCGGTTGTAAAGCGATTTCTTCCTGTGTCCCTGCCAGAGCCCTGCCCTGCACACTGCGGTGAGACCCACACCAGGGGTCTGAGAATGACTTTGGAAAGCCTTCATCAGCAGTCTGCTGATCAGACGTCGTAACTCTCACCAGAGGGGGGCCCCGCGAGGCCTCCTCTGAGCCACTGTAGGGGCCTGCAAGGTGATGGTTGCTGTTTCCAGCCCAGACGCTCCACCCAGGCCCCAGGCCCCTCCCACCTGCTGCGAGCCCCACCACTCAGGGCTCTGTGAGGATGACCCAGGCCACCGTACCCATGGGACGGCCCCTGCGGCCAGGTGTCCCCTGGCGACGCCCGCTCAGAGCTTCTGGGGCTGGAGCTGCACTCAGGGACCCTTGAGGCTCTGGCCTTCACATCGTGCCATTGTCCTAGGGATGTCCGGTGTCCGGGTAGAAGTCCTGACACTCCACTCCTGTGCCCCCAGCCTCCATCAAAAGCCTGGCTCCCTCTGTCCAGCCCTGACGGCCTCAGCACCCAGCCCTGACTCTACACCTCCTGGGGAGGTGACACCACCAGGAAGGCCCAGACCCTGTGCTTACCTGCCCATCTCCCACAGGTAGCCACCCCCCAGCTAACACCCCTTTCCCGCAACAAGACCGCTTGGGCGCATGTCAGGCAGGACCTGCCAGACCTCAGGTCACCCCACCATAGCCTGCCAGTCCCCACGGGACTGCACTGGAACATGCTGGACCCTGCGGGGCCCAAAAGACCCACTCCCTGCTCTTGCTGAGGCGGTGCTGAACACCCCCACTGGCCAGCCCCCACCCCCTCAGTGCTCACCCCACCCTCTCCTCGCCCACTCCCCTCCCTAGGCCCTCCAAAGCTGTGCAGATGCACGTTGCCCTCCTGGACTTTGGGGAAATGAGGGGCCTCAGACACCTTGGGGGCTGCCAGTTCCGGCACCCCTGGACACCACCTGCTGACTGTCACCACTCCCGCATGTTCAACCATCCTCCATCCTGACCACTTGGAACTCCAGACCCTCTTCCTGCTGCCCCGCACCTTTTTCCCCACCCCCGCCACACCTGAGCCCTCTGCACCTGCCTTCCGCTGCCTCCTCCTGGCTGGCCACCGCACCGAGCAGTGCTGGCCTTACGGCAGTGTCCCCGGCCATTCCCTGGCACAGGCTTCTGGGATCCAGGAGCTTCAGAGCTGGAACACCCCTTGAGGGGTCAGGGGACACCTCCACCACATGGCCCCCAGGTTCTAAGCCCCATCGAAGTGGACATCCCCCTGCAGTGGACAACCTGGACCCAGGTTGCCAGCTGGGCCCCGGACAGCTCAAGACTCACTGAGCCCTGGCAGAGCCTGGCCAGCCGCCACCCACTGGGCTCGACACTCGCACCCTCACGGCTCCTACGGCAGGAGGGAGGCAGCGAGGTGGGGGTGTGGGCCCACCATGTGTTGTGCTCCCAGGGGACATGGGGGTGCTGCTGAGGGCTCTTGAGGCAGGTCCTGTGCATGTCCTCTGTGACACTTTGACAAAAAAGGCATTTTCCCCCCAAGAAAAGCAATCGTGAGAAAGCCGTGCTGTGGGGAGTGGGGTTCCCAGCCCCAGGGCAGGCAGGCAGACTGGGCTTCTGAGGTCTGACGGCTGGCAGCACCTCCCCTTGGAAATGTGGTACTGCCATGCCTGGCACCCGAAAGCCAAGAGTCTGTGGTCCCAGCTAGTACAGGCCCCTCCTGCCCCCCAAAGCAGGGAAAGGACCGGCCATGCAGCCCCCCATCTCCCTACCCTGAGGCACCTCATCCTCGGCTCCGATGCTGGAAAGCCAAGGCCCAAGCACCGCCACACCTGGCCCCTTCCCCACGGAAGTGTCTAGAATGCGCCCACACCGAGGCCACCAGTGCAGCAGAACAGGGAGAAACAGCGGCATTGAGACATAATTTAGCCGACTCCGAGGACAGGCCGGGTGGGAGCCTCCTCACTGCAGCATATCGCCTGCGGCAGCTGGTGGCAATGCCATGGTGGTTGACCTGGAGGATCCCCGACCCACAAGCCCCGCCCACTCAGCC
>NW_007245723.1:56835-71671 GCF_000164805.1 Carlito syrichta
CGGGCCCACCCAGGCCCCTGTGATGGAGGGGGCATTGGCAGGAGGTGAGGTGAAGGCAGAGAGGACAAGAGCCAAGCGGTTTAAGGGTCCTGCAGGGCTGGTCACTGTGGGGGCGAGCAGGGCTGTGCCTGGCCTGTGTCCTCTTCCATGGGTCCAGAAGCCACCTGAATGCCCGCTTCCTACCAGGCAGCCCCAGGTGGGGGTGAGGACCCCGTAACCTCCCAGGTGGCCCAGCAAGCCCTGTGCAGGAGAGTCGCATCTCGCCCTGTCCCAGGCACCCACATGACTTGACCACCCCTCTGCAGTGACCCCAAGGTCAGAAGAAAGCAGGAGGGCAGCTGTGCCCAGCCCAGAGACACAAACTGGGCAGGGCCCTGCAGTGAGGAACCCTTACAGCAGACTGGCCCCTACACAGGCCTGTCCAGCAGGCCCAGGAGCCCAGGAGGTCCAAGGGACCTAGGAGGCCCGGCATGCCCAGTGGGTCCAGGGAGGTCAATGGGCCCAGGAGGCCTGGGAGTTCCGGGGACCAGCTATGCTGCTGGGCAGCTATGCGAGGTGGACGATGCATGCCCCTTCTCCACTGGGACCTCAGGGAAGACATGCCCAAGAGGCTCCCCCGCGTCTCCAGGGACCCATCACTCACTAAGAAAGCTGGGGTGGGCACAGGGTCCCCAGGGGATGGCAGGGGCCACCTCAGGAGAAACCAGGACCCGACTAGGCATGCAGGCAGCCCGGCTCGTTTGGGGCAGGGACCCCACCGACGCCCCCTCACGCGGCTCCTGCTGCAGCAGGAGAGGCGGCTGGCTGCCTTCCGGCCCGGCCACCGTCTGCAGGTCAGGCCTTGCTCTCTGGACCTGCTCGCTCTGCGCTGAGGCATCGGCCACACTCAGTGCTGTGCTGTCATTACTGGGGATGAGGTGGCATCATGTCTGGGGGACTCTGGAGGGTGGGGGGACAGCAAGCCCTACAGGGAGGATGGCACAAATTGGGGCAGGGGTTGGGCCACGGGGGGGTTGGGGGTGCCTGAAGGCGGAGCGGTCTGGGGTGCTTCTTCGAGGAGGTGGGTCTGCGCTGAAACCCCGTGGAAGGGAGAGCCCAAGGCCCCCGAGACAGTGCCCAGGAGGTCAGGAGGACCCAGGCTGCCCCCATCTGCCATGAAAAGCCCAGAGAGAGGCAGAGGGGGACGGCCAAGAAACCCAGCACCCAGAGGCCGTCCCAGCTCCGGCCATGTGCTGTGGCAGCACGGAGGCCGCTGGTGGCCTGGCTGAGCTGTTCTGGGGGAGGTCAATGGGAGGGTGGAGGTGTGTACGCTGAGGCTGGACGTTTCTGGGTGGAGGGTGGAGGGGCCTGGGTGGAGGGTGGAGGGGCTGGCTGTGCCGCGGGCGGGTAGGCCTGCAGGAATGAGTCAGGGACACAGCAGAGAGACGCAGGGGTGGGGGGGAGGCCGGCCCTCGGGGGCGGAGTGTCCCCAACCCATCCCTGTGCCTCAGAGGGAGGCCGGGGCGGCACCTGGGACAGCTCCCAGGCGCGTGGGCTGGGACGGAGCCTAGCTAGCTTGGGGTCTACGGAGGCCACGGCTGGGTTGGCCCAGCCCCGAGGATGATGGCCAGGACAGCTGCCTGGAGTGGAAGTGGTTGGGCTGACATGGTGGTGCGCAGCGCCCAGGGCTGTAAACATTAATTAGTACAAGTTAATATGTAATTCCACACCCGTGTATCTCACCAGCACCGCCTCCTGTGTGATAAAGATTTAAAGGGAAGTAGAAGAGGAAGGCGCCGACAGAGCCTTCTCTCACTGTGATTGATAGAAGCCAAGGTCACGGGTGGGAAGGGCCCAGGAGGGCACTGTGGACACCCTGCGGTATGGCAAGACCCCTTGCCGGGATCCCTGTTGCCCACCCCCTTGAGTCTAGGCTGTGGATGGAAGCTTGGGTCCCTCTCTATTGCCTGCTGTGGGGGCTGTCACGTTTTCTGTATCAGTGTCCACCACAGATGCTGGCCTTGGAGGCCTCGTCTACATGGGCATCCATGGCCCAGCCCCCACGGGAGCTTTACTCTCTACAAGGCAAGGTCAGAGAGCCGGTGATTCTCAGCCAGGCGGTTCCTGGTGCGGCAGCTTCCTGCTGGCAGGTTCCACAGTAGGAGAGGGCAGGGGCGTCATGGCTGGGCTCGCTGCCTGGCTGCTCAGTGCCAGCTGCTGTTCCGATGGGCTGTCGTGGGTCAGCTGCCGTCGGGGGGTAGAGGTGCGGGGTGGGCATCTACCTTCCAAGGTGCAGAGGATTCACTTCAGGAGAAGGAGAGAGTCCAGGAGCCCCTCTCCCCAGCCCTGCCAGGCTCTGTCACCCATCCACACTGTGACTCTTTCAAAACCCAAGTCCCAGGTCGCAGGGTGCATCATGGCAGCAGGCGAGGCCCCTGCACCACATGTGGGCTGACCCAGGAGGGGCTGGCAATGGGGGATAGAAAGTTCTGCGTGGACACACGTTGGCTAGAGGATGCCTTCACATGGACAGGCCCCTGCTCTGAGATGCGGACACACGGAGTTCCTCACACCTGCCCAGACGCGCACACACAAGCACATGCACACACACATGTGTGTGCACACTCTGTTTGGAATATCTGGCCCCCTAAGGACAACTGTCCAAAGAGTGTCTCTGTGCCACCCCCTACCGTGTTTCCCAGGGCCTGTGTCTTCCGATCTCCCGGGGAGCGAGGCCAGCCAGGGCACATGTGGAACCCCCTCCTGGCGGAGCTTGTGCAGGCCAGCGCCGGCCCAGCCATCACACTTCCCACTTCTCCCACTGGCTGCTCTGGGCCTGAATCCGGGGCCTCAGGTGGACCCAAGAGAGCCCAGAAGAGACCACATGTGTGCATCTCCAGCCAACCCAGCTGTGACCAGCACAGGGACATGGTCGCACCCGGGGACCCCACAGCATGAAGGAAATCAGTGGGCGTGTGGGCAATGACCTGGGAGTCCCTCGGCCAGCAGGTGTGGAAGCAGCCCCCATGCGTCCTCTGCAAGCCTCACCCTTGCCCAGAACATGCCTGGGCCCCACCCAGGCCAGCGTGTCCGTGTCCACTCCAGATGCCAGCCAGGGGGCCTCCTTTACGCGGGCATCCATGGCCCAGCCCCCATCTCAGCGGGCAAAGGCTGGGCCGCACATGGGGCGCCATCCCCTGGCCAGTCATGCCAGGCCCTGTGCTGGGATTCCTCTCAGGCCAGCTTGGGCCCCCAGGGTGGCACAGGCCCGTGGGCCCCCTCAGCTGCATCCCCTGTGCATCTCCGGGCTCCATGAGGTGGGCTCTGTCTGCTGGTGGAGGTTGACCATGCCGGGCCCCACCTGACAACCACCCGCCCGCACCCAGGGGCCCTCTGGGCCGGCTCTGCCCTCGGTGTCCCTGTACTGGAGGATGCCAGGCCCCTAAGCAGCACTGGGAGGGGCGAGACCCGCAGGTTGGTGTGCCAGGACAGGCTGGCAGCTGAGGTGGTGGAATGCTGACCACTAGGATGCCTGCTCTCCAGGCTGCCCACGTGAAGTGGGCAACCTGTTTCTGTGGGCACTGGCCCACCAATCAGCCTGGGTTAGGGGTGCGTGATTCCTGCTGGCTGAGCTCTGCTGGTCCATGCTCGGCAGAGGCTGGACAAGGACCGTCACAGACGGCCCTTCCACCCACACAGAGCCCCCTCTTCTGCACAAGGCAGAGGGTGCCAGGCCTGCTCAGGCCTCCATTCCTTGGCCTTGTGCCTTCCCTGGGAGCAGGTGGCTGGCACTGTGTTGCCCCCATCTAGTAGATGAGGGAGTAAGGAACAGAGAGGCCAAGTAGCTCCTGGGAGGCTGCACAGTCAACCACGGTGGTAACAGGATGCCCCCAGGCCCAGGCCCCAGGCCCAGGCAGGCTATCCTTTTGCAGTGTGAACATCCACGGCAGGGCTGGCAGAGTGGGGGCAGCTGAACCTGGCACGTGACCCATCCCAGCCACCCCCCCCAAGCCTCCAGCCTTCAAAATAGGATTAGGAGTGGGAGTGAGTGCCAGGCCGGCCCGCCGCGTTCCCATGGGTATCAAATGCAGTCTGGTGGGGACGCACGGAGGTGCGTGGCAGAAGCTGTTGTTGTTTTCTGTGTATGTGATACCCAGTCTGTAAACAGGGAAGTTCAGGACAGAACAATGGGCATATTCACTTGGCAAGCATAGGGCCGGTCTGCGGGGCTGCCAGTCCGAGGGCCCTCGCCCGTGCCCAATGCAGGCGGCACTGCAGGCAAGAGGGGCTGCAGCCGGACCCCGCGGCACCCACAGGGCCTCTTGGTTTCTCATGAACACGAAGAGCCATGCAGGCACTGAGCCTGGGCCCACCGGGGGTCGAGCCCAGCGCCTGCAGTGGCCCTTAGGTGGCAGGCGACTTTTGTGCAGGCGATGATGCGCTGTTGCGAGTGGACCATCCCCGTTGCTGCGGCTCGGAACCCCTGAAGCAGAGCTCTCAGCGTCTCCAGGAAGTAGGCCAGGAGGAAGTGGCAGGGCACATGCACTACTGTGCTGGGTCCCCGGGCCGGCTAGAGACCACTTTGCCTCTGGAGGGAGCCTTGCCAGGGAGGTCAGGACCTTGCGCTCGTCCAAGGAAAACACCCCTGTGGTCACAGCCAAAATGGCTGAGCCACAAGATTGATTTCTGAAAATATTGTTCCTGAAACCGAAACGTGCAGCTGGCGCGTCCTGGCAGTGGAAATGCTGGGGCCTCCAGGTCCACCGGGGCCTGGGCGAGCCGTCCAGGAAGATTTCTGTCCAGAAGGAGCATGCTGGAATTTGCCTGCTGTCTTCCACCCAGTCCTCAGCCAATCACTGCCTGGGTGGGCTGCCGGTGGGGCGTGGCCTCCCACCCTCCCAGGCCATCAAACGTGACTCAGAGCCCTCCCTCTGGCCTCTTCTTCCTCTTCCGCCCAGTGACTCCTTTTCTGGGAAGAAGTCCGGGCTTGTGTTCAGGTGTCCCGGTCTCCTCACAGCCCAGGTGACCCAGTGCAGCTGGCTGTGATTGGGCCCCACCACGCAGGATGGTGGGTTCCGAGCTTCGAGGCCTCGGGTAGGCAAGGCAGGCTCCAGAGGGGCAACCAGGACGAAGCAGCCCCCCTTCGGGGAGGGCACAGCTGTGAGGAGGAGGCCTGGGGGACAGGGGACCTCAGAGGGGGAGGGACTCCAGCATCCTGTCAGGCCCGCCCAGTAGACCATGCTGCACAGAGGTTGATCCGCAGTTGGCCAAACGCCACAGGACAGCAGGCTCAGCATTGCCCCGTCCCTTCTTGAGCTGGACCTCAGGGTGAGCCTCCAGGGCCCCTGGGGCGGGTGTCGACCAGCCGTGGGGCAAGAGGGACACAGCCCACCCCACCAGGGCTCAGTGAGTGGCTGCAGAAACAGGTTCCTGCCGTCAGCCGCACGGCCCGGCAGACCACTGTCCTGTCCTGCTTCCCGTCTGCACGGAGGATCCGCAACCCAGCAAGGGCTTCAGGGGACGAGGGGCAGGCGATGCCTCTGTTCACCCCCCTCAGTCCCCTCCACCCTCGTTTCACATGAGGGGAAACTGGGGCAAGAAGGGACACGTGCACGTTCCATGTGGCATAGGTGCAGCCCTCGCGCCTAGCTGTGCCCGACAGGCTCTCACCAAAGCCCGCGTGTCATGGTGAGTGGGAGACGAGGCACTATGTGTGCACCCCAGCTGGTGAGGCGGGCACCGATGCACTCGGGACAGGACACCAGGCCAGACTCAGGGCATGTCCACGTGGGCCTAGAGGACACCCAAAGACTCCATCCATGGGCCCGGCATCACCAGCAGTGGCCACGGGTGAGGCCCCATGGCCCCCGAGGAGACGCCCTGGAAGGCTGGGCCAGGGTGGAGAGAAGGGCCTGGAAGGTGGGGACTCTCAGAGGGAGCTGGGATGTCACCAGGGCCTGCTGGGGCCCAGCCTAGTCCTGGCCACTCTCTCGGCCTTTCCAGCATTTAGTTCAGGACTCAACCTGAATCTCCTGGGGAGATGCATGTTGACCTCCCCCTGCAGGCTCCCTAAGCTGTCCTCAAGGCCTGGCCACCCCTTCTGTGGCCTCTGAGTCCCTGGAATCCAATACACACCCTGAGAAGGGACCAGGGCCTGGGACAGCTGGGGTCCTGGAGACGAGCATTTGGGGTCCCACTGGCTACCAGGCTCCTCCAGACTCAGAGGCTGCACACACAGGATGCAAGGAATGCCTGCCCCAGCTTCACGCCCACTCCAGCCCCTGCTCAGGGGTCCAGAGAGGGCCGGCCCCCACCCGCTCGCGGCAATGCCAAGCAGGAAGTGGGCAGTGTCCAGGGCCCTGAGACCTGTCTTTCATCCTCTTCCTATGGGGGTGACACAGGCACCCTCATTTCTGGGCTGGGTGTTTCGTGGGTGTCTGGACAAGCAGGTGACCTCAGGCAGGTCTGGGCCAGCACGGGACATCCTGGATGCAGGAGCTGAGTGCCCCAGGCTGGGTCGGGGCCAGGCCCAGGGAGCCCTTGGCCTCTCCAGGACAGGGTGGAACACACAGCCACAGCAGCATCCAGATGGCTGGCCTCCCCACAGCCGTCCCAGGCCTGCCAGGTGCCCAGGGACCTCCACAAGGCCCCTGGGGTCTGGGAGGTCCCAGAGTATTGGCCGGGACAGACCAGATGGGGCAGGGGAACCCCTGGGATGGGGGTCGGGTCTTGCGTGGCCCCAGCAAGTCACCCCTGAGCTGAGACAGCTGAGGCCCCGTATACGCATGAACTAGTCTCGCTGCACATAGGGTGACGCTCTGTTCTCGCCCTGACAGAAGGTCATGCCAGGTTGTGAATCGAGGCTCAGGTTCACAACCCGTGCAGGCCTCCCACTCCAGGGCTTAAGTGATCCTCTGGCCTCGGCCTCCATGGTAGCTGTGTCCACCCGCACTCCTCCCCGTGGAGGCAGAGTGCTCCTCAGCTGGGGGGCTTCGAGGGAGGAGGCTGGGGGGGGAAGAGCCGAGGGGACCTTGACTCTGAGCCCTGGGACACCGAGTCCCCCCAGCAGCCGTCCTGTGCCATGGGTCTGGCATGCCGTGTCCCATCTGAAAGGCTAATGTGTGCAAATGAGCACTGTGCTGGCCGCACGGCCTCTGACCAGGAATTCTCCTGTCCGCTGTGGCTGCCGGCATTCCTCTCTGTGGAAATTTTCCACTCCTGGCCAGTGCTCTCTGGTGAAGGCAGCCCCTTTGCCTTCCAGGGCAGCCAGAGCCCAATGGGGCCTGGAGACCCAGGGACACCAGGGCCCGGAGCCACCCTGACCATGTGCCCATCACCCAGGGCCACTGGCCTGCTGCTCTGTGTGTGGTCCATGCTGTGGCTGCAGAGCCTTGGCGCTCAGGCTCCAGTCAAGGATTCTGCCTGTGATGGATCTCGGTGCCCACCAAAGTTCCAGGGGATCCCTACCCTGGTGCACAGGACACCCCCTAGCCAGGTACATGCAGCATTCCTAAGTGGGGGGGGTCCCACCTTGCCCAAGACACACTGACCACCCTCCCAGATGACAGCTCTGGGTCTCTGGGTGACCAGGCGCTAAAATGGCTGTGGTGATTTCCGCCATCTGCGGCAGCTTCTGTCTGAAGCCAAACAGACAGAGGCAAGAGTCACATGTGCAATCAGCAGCATCCCCTCCTCACATGCACCCTGCCTGAGCCCCGACAGATGAGGCCAGCCAGCCTGTGCCCTCCTGCAACCACAGACCCACCTCCCCAGGCCTCCAGGAGTTCAGACTGGGCCAGGAGGGACTGGGCTGTGACCCCCACTAAAGGGATCGGAGGGGCTGGGCTGTGACCCCCACTAAAGGGATCGGAGGGGTTGGGCTGTGATCCCTCCGGGAGCAGTGTGTGCTCCGTTCCACAGCAGGTCCCCTGCGCCTTCAGGAGCTTTAACCTGGGCCCGCGGGGCCCCAGCTGACCACGAGTCTGCAGGCACCACATGGCTCTGAAGCCACCACCACACAGGACTGAAGCCACCACACGCACCTCCCATGCCACCAAGGAGCCTGGGCTCCTCTTGCACTCTAGAACGTGTGTGCCATTGCCACCGCAGGAACATGTGAGCAGTCAACTGGCCTGGCCTGGTGGAGGGAGGTCTGAGCGTATCCCGTGAACAAAGCTGCCATTCTTTGGGGGACCCTCTCTGAATTCCTCTGTGGAGAAATGTCATCGGGAACCGCTGTGCTGACAAAGATACGCCCACCCACCCCAGCAGGGCTCCCAGCCAATGCGGGCCCCACGAGCCCCGGGCTGGGGTCTTCCAGCTGTACAATGCGCATTGTCCTCAAGGGCGGTGCCCTGGCTGGAGCACAAGCCTCCGCATCAGGCTTCAGACGAAGCCCAGTCCTTACTCTCCCCCTTCCCCCTGCAGGCCATTTGCCCTGAGCCTGGCCTGACGTAGCTGGACCCAGTAAAGCCGGGCCGGCGGTGGCGGTTTCCGGGCCCAAGGGGGCCTCCCTGTCCAGCAGCCTGGGCCGTCCTCCGCTCCATCCTTCTCCTCGGCTGCCCTGGGAGCGGTGTGTACTCCCTGTCCCTGAGGTCTGAGTCCGACCGGTCTCTCCCAGGCTTGGGGACCGCCGAGTGCGTGACAATGGGCAGAGCTAGCCTTGGCAGGCTCGGAGCTGTTCCCAGCTGTGCACTGCAGCCTGGGGGGAAACTGAGGCCCATGAGGTAAGCAAGATCTCACCTGAGGTTGGTGGGGACCTGGGCCCAGCCAGCTCCAGAGCTCCCCTTCCTATGCCAGGCTTCCAACCTGAAATACCCAGAGGATGATGGGGTGCAGTGGAGCCCGGGGTGTCTCAGGCGCAGGTCTGGGAAGCCAGTGAGAGAAGACCAAGGGTCCACCTGGTCCATCGACTCCTTCCTTGTCAGCTCTTTCTGCCGGACAGAGTGCAGAGGGCTCCTGGTGGGCACAGATTCCCGCGGCTGAGCTCCCTGGTGGCCGGCAGGCATGTCGGGGGTGGGTCAGCAGCAAGAGTTCAGAGCTGTTCATCACCGCTGCACACAGGCCAGCACCCGCAGGTGTCCTCTGAGCAAGCCACGGGGCTTCCTTGCCCCATGCGTCCTGCAGAGGGGCTCTAGGGTGGCAGCTCGGAGCGAGTACACGGCCTCCCACTCCGAGTCGGTCCCAGTGGCTCGACTGACTTCCAGGTGTGTCTGGGGTCCACAGACCACAGGGTCCCTGAGGTTCACAGCCAGCTAGTGGCCCTGGGACTGAAAGGGCTGCTGCTGAGTCCTAGGGGTGCAGGAGACCCCGGGGTGGCCTGGGAGGGAGAAGGGGGGCCAAGCTCATCTTCTGGAGCAGGGATGGAGGAAGCCAAGCAAGGCCCAGCGCGGTAGCCCCCGGGGACCTTCGGGCTCAGAGGAGACCTCAATGACCACTCAAGTGTGAGCGACCTCAAGGACGCTGCGGCTGAATTCTGTGTGAACAGCCACTTGGAACGTGGCTGTGCAGAGGGGCGCCGACCTGAATGACGGGAACGGGGACACAGCCACGGCCTCTCTCCATGCCTACGGTCCTACTCAGTGCCTCTGACCCTCGTCACACGGAGGGCCCACTTCCCGTGCACAACCACGGGCGGGCGAGGGCATATCTGTGCGCCATGCAGAACCTAGCACAGTCCAAGCAAATATTTGCTGAAGGGAAGCGAATTATAAAAAGAATGTGTGGGGAAATTAACCAAGTCTGAAAGGCAGAAGAAAACATACCCAAGGACATGAGGACGGCAAGCTTGTTTTTCCCGGAGCAGGTGTGAATGGACGCAGCTCCTGTAGGCCCTGTGCCCAGGGTGGGGGAGAGAGAGTGCGGCCCACTCGAGCAAGAGGGGAGAGGCCCAAGCCTCCAAGTCCTGAGTGCCACAGGCCAGCCGTTGTAGGTTGTTATCAAAAAGAGATGCTCAAGAGACAAAGATGCTCAGATGCAGCTCAGCCAAACTGACACCCACGGGGCCTGCGTCCCACAACACCTGCTCTTGTCCAGGCACGTGGCAGACTTGCCAAAGCAGGTGGATTGTCAGTCGCAAAGCACCTTTCAGCAGGTGAAACAGGATTGAAACCGCACAGGATGCGTGCTCTGGCCATGTGGAGTTGTGTCAGACCTCAGCCCCAGAGAGATCATAGGAAAATCTCTGAATCTTTGGAAATTAAGCAACACACTTCGAAATAACCAAAGAAGAAATCACAATAGAAATCAGAAAATATTGGGGGCTAAATAAGGAAGATGCAACATATTAAAGCCCCTGGGACGAAACTAGTTATCAAAGGGAAATGTACAGCATAATGAAAAAGTTACATATCTGAAAAGGAGAAATGCAGGAGGTCAATGACCTATGCTTCCAGTTCAAGAAAGCAAGAAAGAACATCAAAGAATGGCGAATAAAGTAGACAGACAGAAAGGACAATAAAATGCATGAAAGAAGACGGGCTCAGTGGCTCAGTCTGTAATCCCACGCCTTGGGAGGCTGAGGTGAGTGGAATGCCTGAGCCCCACCTGGGCAACTTGGCGAGACCTCATCTCTACAATAAATCAAAAAATTAGCCGGGCATGGTAGTGCATGCCTGTAGTTCCAGCCACTTGGAAGGCTGAGGCGGAAGGATCGCCAGAGTCCAGCAGGTCGAGGCTGCAGTGAGTGGTAGCGGCCACTGCACTCCAGTCTGGGCGACAGAGTGGACTCCAACTAAAAAAAAAAAAAAAAAACAAAATCCATGAAAGAGAAGACCAAAAAAAAAAGAAAGAAAATCATGAAGAACAAAGCCCGGTTTTGTGAAAAGGAAGAATAAAGTTGATAAGCTTCTAGCAATACTGATCATTAAAGAGAGAGAAATAAAATCACCAGCATATGAGGAATAAAAAGGGAAGCATCATGTCAGAATCCCACACACATAAACAGGATATGGAAGGAGCAGTGTGCTCGACACGCATAAGCACGAGGCTCTTGCTGCCACGGGCAAATGCCCCCTAAAAACGCAGTCTCAAAGTGGACACAAAGAGAAATGCAAAGTCTGTTAGTCTGATACTTGTTGAAATTAGATTCGCAACAGAAAACCTTTCCACAGAGGAAACTCCACATCCAGATGGTTTTATGAATGAATTTTCCCATAAATATCTTGTACATCCCTTGCTGGATTTTTTTTCCCCTCGGTATTTTAGATTTTTGACACTGCAAAAACCGTCCTTTAAAATTAACTTTTATTATCTAAAAAGTTTGTCACTAAAGTACAGAAATGTAATTGATTTTGGAACTTGGTTTTGTAGCCAGCAACCTTTTGCTGAACTAACCCCTATTCATTCTAGTAATTGGTAGGTTTTGGGTTTTGCTTGTTTGAAGGCAGTAGCCTGGCATGCTGAGAAGGACTGTTTTGCTTCTTCCTTTCCAGTCCTTGTCCTCCCACCCCCACCCCCCAACCCGTGCCCCTCCCCCCCACCCCCCCAGCTCCTGGGGCAGGCCTTCTCAGCATCTCATTGCAGGGGTGACAGACCTATTCACCAGGTTAGGACATTTGCCTCTAGCAGTTTGCTAAGGGCTTTCCCCTCCCAGAGGCCAGGACCACAGGCCCAGCCACCATCCAGATAATTTTTGTATTTTCTAGAGACTGGATCTGGCTGGGCTGCACGGGCTGGTCTCCAACTCTCTGGCTCCCCTTGGCCTTTGGAAGAGGTTGTGATCCTTACCCCTGCAGGAGGTTGTCTGGTGTCCTTGTTCCAGTTGTGCTCATCCATGGGCCAGGTCGCAGTCAGCTGCCTGGGGTGGGCCACCTGCAAAGACCTGGAGACCTCCATCCAGTTTGTCAGCATCCAGTCTGTCTGGTCGCGGCGCAGGACCCTCCCCAGCAGATCTAGGGGCTGCGGCGTGGGTCAGGCAGAGGATCCAGTCCGAGGATGCACGGGGTGGAGGGGGATCCAGGCTTGGGGTCTGTAGAGTCTGCGGGAGGTCGGGGGGAAGCGGGTCTCAGTCCGCAGACTTCCTGGTGGGTGAGGGGGATCACAGGGCTGGCGCTGGGGCAGGTCACTGGGGGGTCCAGAGAAGGCCGTCCACTGCACGGTGAGGGTGGGGGACTTCCACTAGGGCCATCTATACCAGACTGTGGAGACATCTGTGGGCGGGGTGGGGGAAAGGGTCCCACTGGCTCTAGGAGGTGAATAGGGGGATGTGCAAGGGGCCAGGAGAGTGCAGAGCAGGCATGGAGTCTGGGAGTGCATAGGAAGGAGGGGGAGACAGGGGCCGTGCAGGGCCAGTAGTGCCCGTGGCCTCGCAGATGCCGGCCGCACCATCCTGGCACGATCACTCTGAGTGGATGTGCAGGACAGAGACCCTGCGGTGGCGCACTGCCCCTGACTCCTGCCCCTCCGGGCCCCTGTCTGGACCCTAACTTCCTGCCCCGCCCAGCGCAGCCAACTCTGAGATGACCGCCCCCACCGTGGAGCTGCCTCTCCCACTGCTCCTGCCCTCCACCCTGCAGTGGCCACACAGTTGGGGGATCTGACTCTGTCCTGACAGGGACTCAGCAGGGGACGTTTCCAGCCAGTGTCTGCAGCTCCTGGGATTTGGGCCACGGCAGGGTGCCCTGTGGAGGCTGCATGGTGGGCAGGGTGGAGAGGGTCTGCAGGGTGGAGAGGGTCTGCAGGGGGGCTCTGCGGGGTTTGCAAGATGAGAAAGGTCTGCAGGGTGGGCAGGGTCTGCATGGAGGGAAGGGTCTGCAGGGTGGGAAGGGTGGGCAGGGTTGGCGGGGTCAGCAGGGTCTGGGCTGCAGGGAAGGGTGGGGAAGGACAGGGTTAGGTCAGTGTGTCCTGGGATCAGTAAAGGCTACTCTTGGTAGACAAGCAGACCCCATGGGGGCTGACCAGAGCACAGGCCTTGAGTCCTGCGGGGGCCCAGACCTCCCTCACCTGCAGGCACGTTTTAGGCTGGTTGAACCGTTTCTGAAGAAGACAGCAAGCCGGGGCTCCCCGCCCAACATAATTTGTTTTTGAGAAATGCAATTGCATCCCAGCAGTCAGGTAAGGACCGCAAATGTGAGGTGATGAGAGATGGTGGGTGTGGCTTCAGCTCTGGGTGGCTCTCGGAGGGGCCTTTGTCTGGTACCTGGACAGTGCTGGGCACACAGTAGAAGCTCAGATAAGATGGGAGGCCGGGAGTCGCAATTCCTGGGATAATAAACCTTTTAGAAGGAGGGCTGGCACGCGACGGCTTGGGATTAGAAATAAACGTGTGGATGGGGTGAGGGCCGTCCGCTGCACAGCCTCAAATACCCAAAGTCATGTTAAAAAGGTAACTTGGTCTGGTGTGTTGTTCATAAGCACATGAAAACAAGTTCTGAAACCTCAGCCTCTGTACCTACAAGATGTTTTCACAAACCGTGCAAGTGAGAGTCACATTCAGAACCCATGTGCGGACCAGATGGTCATGTCTTTCTCAGACATGGGAGCCTGGTCAGGTCAGTGTCCATCTGTCCAGCAGAAACCAGCACAGTCCAGGCACAGTTGGGGCGGCCTGCAGTGCGGCCAACATCCGTGTCCACCCTGGATTTGGGCACCCATGTGGTTATGCCTGCTCTTCTGCCCTCTGAACCACCTTGTGGAGAGAGGCCTCGGGCATAGGACAGGCTGACTTGGGCGAAACCCCCAAGGGCAGAGTGACCTGAGGGTCTGTGGACAGCAGGCACACAAAGTTCCAGGAGGAATTTGGCCTTCCTGTGGAATGCAAGGGCCCCATCTTCAAAGAGGCCGCCCTTCCTGACGCTTCACCTAGGAGTCACAAGAAAAGGACCAAGAGGCTCTGGACTTTGGGGACCCTGTTCTTGCCAGCGGGGCCAGGAGGCCAGGAGTGGAGCTGGGGACAGCATGTGGGCAGGGACACACCTGGGCTGACAGAGGCTCTGGCATACCCCCGCCCCATGCTCCCTACCCTGCCACTGAGTTGGGCCTGACCTAGGCCTGGGCTGGACACTGGACACCCTCATGCTGTGGCCACAGGGTGGGCAGTAGGACCGGAGGAGTCTGCCTAGTGGAGTGGGAGATGCCCAGTGAGCCACTGGAGATGTCAGGCAGATGCCAGCAGTGAGACGGTTGAGGGCATGGTCCGTGGGGGCCTGAAGCCCTGGGGTGTGAAGGAGGCTCAGGACTGACCGGATGTGGGGGGGGGCGCTGCCGCCCCTGGGGGCTGGGAGGAAGGTGTGGCCTGGGAGGAGGCCAAGTGCAAGGCAGCAGCCGTCAGCAGGAGGGGCAGAGACTTCCAGCTGCACGTGAGGCTCGGGGGCCCTAGTTTCTGACAAGTTATGGGGTCCCGCTGCGGAATGTGGGTGCTTGCTGAAGACAAAGCGGGACCTGCTCCGGGCCTCTCCCGACCCTTGGATCCCCTCTCCACAACCCAGGACCTGCGCCTATGGGTAAGGGCTGGGGCGAGGTGTCGGATGCCCTGAGGTCCGCTGGCGGCGAGGCAGACTCGAGACCCGCCGCCCCGCCCACCTCGCAGCCGAGTCTCTGGGGCCCGCCGACCGGCCGCCTCCCAGGGAGGCCGCCACGTCCTGGCTCGTCCTGGGGGGTCGGAGCGATCCGGAGCGCAGAGAGAAGAGCGCGGCGGCAGGCGCGGGGGAAGCCAGGAACCGGGTAGCCAGTGGGGAGGGGCGAGAGGGCGGGGAGCGGGACGGGGGCGCACAGGGAGGGTTGGGCCGTGCGGCGCGGCGGGGCGCGCGGGCGTCGGGGACACGGTGAACCGCGAGGGCCAGGACGTGCGGGGCAGGCGGGGAACCGGGAGAGCCGTTGGGGCGGGGCGGACGGGGCGAGCCCGGACGCGCGGGGCGGG